>NC_041394.2:63517590-63670090 GCF_900747795.2 Erpetoichthys calabaricus
TAAGAAGAAAAGAAAACCTTTTTAAATTGAGGGAAAATATACTAATAACAGTTTGTTAAGGATCTGTTTTTTTGTGAAGCTGCCTTCACTCGAGTGATCACTTCGACCTGACTTGCTGGCCAACTATAAGCGTTACCTGGTAGGTAACCACCCATACAATCAGATTGTGAATCAGACTACGAATGCCGTGAATGTAATTACCCCGATCTACATGTTGTCAAATAAACGAACCACACGCCGTGGCGCGGAATGTAATTACCCCGATCTACATGTTGTCAAATAAACGAACCACACGCCGTGGCGCAATTTTAGGGGCTTTGCCTGTAGCGCTGACGTCCGAGGTTCGATTCCCGTAAGGGAGTGAAGTGAGTGGCTGGTTACCTACCAGGTAACGCTTATGGTTGGCCAGCAAGTGAGGTGACATCAGCCACAGTGCCTTCAGTTGTGAGAAGCAGATCATAGAATGATTGAAAATAGTTTACTGTCAAATAATGCAAAGAGTATGCGACACACGTCTTTCCCCCTTATTCTTGGCTCACCAGGCGTACACACTCACTGCACTCGCTTACGGTAATCGAAACTCGGACGTCAGCGCTAGAGGGGCTTTGCAGCGGTGAAGTATTGCTTTTAAATTTTAAATAAGAAGAAAAGAAAACCTTTTTAAATTAAGTCTTAAAAAGAGGTGTAAAGATATTGACAATAAGCTACGCAAACCCACCAAGAAATGCAATCGTTTAAATCAAGGCGCGAGTCGAAAAACACCATCCCATAATATTAGTTAACGATTAACACATTTCTATATGTATTGTAAGCATACAATACAACTGATAATATGTTGCGCTTATTTATCTGCTGTACCGACATTTTTGCGCGTTTAACGTCTGAAATCTAACGTGGTTTGTGCCCTTCAGAATGAAAACAGTTTGCATTTACCTTTTTAGTAAAAGGCGAGCTTTTAAGCCGGAGAAATCACCCCGTAAATGCACACGTTTAATTGCACGTGTTAATATGTATGCTTACACAGTATTAAAAGACACTCAAAAATTAACGTCATTTACCTTCGTTCCCGCGTTTGACTCGTGCTGTAAATCTCTTCCTTGTTTTTAGTTCACGTATTTTTAGTTCACGTGATTACGTAGGAGGCGTGATGACGCGATACGTGACTCCACCTCCTCCATTAGAGTAAATGGACAAAAAACAGGTTCCAGTTATGACCATTACGCGTAGAATTTCGAAATGAAACCTGCCTAACTTTTGTAAGTAAGCTGTAAGGAATGAGCCTGCCAAATTTCAGCCTTCCACCTACACGGGAAGTTCGAGAATTAGTGATGAGTGTGTCAGTCAGTCAGTCAGTGAGGGCTTTGCCTTTTATTAATATGTATATATATATATATATATATATATATATGACAGCAACACTCATAATAATGACAACACAATTACATTGACAACCATGTTACGTTATTTTTAAAATGTTTCCTTTACTTTTTCATAACCTCTTTAACACACTACTTCTCCGCTGCGAAGCGCGGGTATTTTGCTAGTATGTGTATATATGTGTAGATATGTATATATTTATATGTATATATATATGTACATATGTATATATATATGTATATGTAGATATGTATATATATGTATATGTATATATATGTTTACATAACCTTTTTAACATACTACTTCTCTGCTGCGAAGCGCGGGTATTTTGCTATATATTATATATTATATATATATATATATATATTTTTTTTTATATATATATATATATATATATATATATATATATATACAGGGTATGTGAATGTATGTATGTATGTATATATGTATGTCTATATTTATATATATGTGTATATATATGTAGATATGTATATATATAATATATATATATATATATATATATATATATATATATATATATATATATGTACAGTAATCCCTCGCTATATCGCGCTTCGCCTTTCGCGGCTTCACTCCATCGCGGATTTTATATGTAAGCATATTTAAATATATATCGTGGATTTTTTGCTGGTTCGCGGATTTCTGCGGACAATGGGTCTTTTAATTTCTGGTACATGCTTCCTCAGTTGGTTTGCCCAGTTGATTTCATACAAGGGACGCTATTGGCAGATGGCTGAGAAGCTACCCGGCTTACTTTTCTGTCTCTCTTGCGCTGACTTTCTCTGATCCTGACGTAGGGGGGATTGAGCAGGGGGGCTGTTCGCACACCTAGACGATAAGGATGCTCGTCTAAAAATGCTGAAAGATTATCTTCACATTGCTATCTTTTGTGCAGCTGCTTCCTGAAACGACATGCTGTACGGTGCTTCGCATACTTAAAAGCTCGAAGGGCACGTATTGATTTTTGTTTGAAAAACAAACTCTGTCTCTCTCTCTCCATGCTCCTGACGGAGGGGGATTGAGCAGGGGGGCTGTTCGCACACCTAGACTATACGGACGCTCGTCTAAAAATGCTGAAAGATTATCTTCACGTTGCTATCTTTTGTGCAGCTGCTTCCTGAAACGACATGCTGCACAGTGCTTCGCATACTTAAAAGCTCGAAGGGCACGTATTGATTTTTCACTGTTTTGTTTTTCTCTGGCTCTCTCTCTCTCTCCCTGCTCCTGACGGAGGGGGTGTGAGCTGCCGCCTTCAACAGCTTTGTGCCACGGTGCTTCGCATACTTAAAAGCAAACAGCCCTATTGATTTGTTTGCTTTCCTCTGTCTTTCTGACAGACTCTGCTCCTGACGCGCACTCCTTTGAAGAGGAAAATATGTTTGCATTCTTTTAATTGTGAGACAGAACTGTCATCTCTGTCTTGTCATGGAGCACAGTTTAAACTTTTGAAAAAGAGACAAATGTTTGTTTGCAGTGTTTGAATAACGTTCCTGTCTCATTACAACCTCCTGTGTTTCTGCGCAAATCTGTGACCCAAGCATGACAATATAAAAATAACCATATAAACATATGGTTTCTACTTCGCGGATTTTCTTATTTCGTGGGTGGCTCTGGAACGCAACCCCCGCGATGGAGGAGGGATTACTGTAGATGTGTAAATTTGTATATGTATATATATAAATGTATATGTGGATGTGTATATGTATGTATATATATGTATATGTAGATATGTGTATATGTAGATATGTATATATATGTTTACATAACCTCTTTAACACACTACTTCTCCGCTGCGAAGCACGGGTATTTTGCTAGTCTAATAATATATCAGGCCTTTCTTTTGTTTTTTTTTTCTGTGCACAGTGATACAGTATCAAGCAGAAAGTTGTTATTTCTACTATTTTGGAACTGTGGCCTGAACTGGATGATATGAACCACATTCTACTTCTTAATGATTGACTTATAATTAATCTTTTAAATTGTCTTGTAACTTTATAAATGTTATGCCTTCTGGTAATAATTTGATCAATTTTCGAAGGCATAAAAGGTTGGACCTACTTATGTTTATGAACTGGTTCTGTGGCAAACAGTCCTAGAAACAGTTTTGGAAACACAAAGTTACAGTACACAATCGTGCAGCACCTTGACATAGTTAATCATAATATTTAGTGGAAAAAGGAATTCCAAATCACTTCAATTAAGCACCAATCCTTGGAGTTGTTATTATATTAAGAGATACTATAAGCATAGCAGCAATGTAAACTGTATAAACTTTTAGCTTATAAATGTTTTTTATTTGTTTGCACAAGTGCTTTTGACAATAAAACACCTATGTCTGATATTGCTGTCTGGGATAACTGAACACTAGGCAATGCTACTTACCTTGGATAATTCTAAGAATATTTTCAAATGAATGATGAAACAGGAATAACCTTGTGACATTCTCTGCCATTTCTAAGAACATTTAATATTGGGATGAAATTGAATCTTTGTTAAAATGACAAGACAATGTTTCAAATAGAAAGGCAGCATGTATCAACAATTAAATCTTAACCATTTCTGTGATACCAGATATATTGGTTTTTCTTTACCTCTGCCACTGCTTGGTCAGCTGACTCCATTTTTTCAAACGTAATGAATGCACAACTGTAAAAAGAGCAAAAAAACTAAATACACCAACTAGGAACAGCAAAGTGTACATTTCAAGGTTAGAAATTATAAATAATAAAGAATTATAATAATCATGAAGTAAGAAAATAAAATAAAGGCAGCCATTAATAAAAAGACATCTTTTAGATTCTTACTTCCTTGGTGAATCCATTGACAAATCAATGATGTTTCCGTGTGCTGAGAAGGCACTACGGAGACTCTCCTCACTCATTCCTGTTCCATGTACATACAGCGTGTTTCCCTTTCGAGGTGGTCGACGGTCTGGAAACGAATCTGAGCCTGAAGAAAAAGAAAAAGAAAAAAAAAAAAAAGCTTGTAAAGACACTTTTCTCTTTTTCTTTGTTAAGACAAATGGCATCTCACAACATAAACAAAACAAGTATAAAAGTAAATAGCAGAAATATACTCTGATAGTTACAGAGGCTAGAGTCAGCAGCTGTAAACTGGCCAAAAGATATTGGCCACCAATCAAACTGACATGATATAGAAGAGCCTTTAAATACATCTATAGTGGGGTGCCCACACTTTTTCGGCTTGCGAGCTACTTTTAAAATGACCATGTCGAAATTATCGACCTACATTAAAAATGATATATATACACACTGAATATACTTTATACATAAAATATATGTTGTCATACCTTGCATAACTGAATAACCTTTATGGCACAATAACAATTCAACACATTTATGGTCACTACAGTATTTGGATTTAACAATCTTCATGTGGGAAAAGGCTGACTCGCATAAATAAGTAGAACCGAATAATCCAGTCAAGAAGGTAGCACATTTCCTCATGCTTGGGTACTTTTATGCTGTGATTAAGTTCCAAAACTGTCCAAGAGCCCCAGACTTCAGCTGAATGTCATCCTGTAGTGTCGAAATCTCATCTTCCACTGTAGAGGAGTTTAGGTGAAACAGTGTTGCAATTTTTGATGCGGGTGAACATCTTCCCTAAATGGATAGCATTTAAATGTAGCGATTGGCTCAAGTAAAGCTGAGTCTTGAAACCGTCTGTCAAAGTCTGACGGACAATTTTCAATCTGCTCTGTGTAGCGTATGCTGTCAAGTTGCACACACGCCTTCCATTGCGTCTCCAGCTCTGACACGAGGTTTTGGATGTTCCCCAAATCAAGGCGCTGCAGCTTTGAGGACAGATGTTGCATTTTTCATTTGAAAGCATTAACTGAGCTAATCATATTGACCATGGAGTTCTCTTTTCCTTGCAGCTATAAATTAAGCTCATTCAACATGTTGGTCAGATCGGAAAAAAAATGCCAAGTCTAGCAGCCATTGATCATTATTAAGTTGCTTGTATTCTGCATGTTTAATGACAAGGAGAAAGTCCTTTTTCTCTGGCCAGGGGTCTCGAAATCTCAGCAGGAATTTCTCCCTAGCCATCTGTCTCAACGAAGCTATCTCAACGAAGGCCTCTTTTATCATCTCTCCATCTTGGGAGGACTTCTTATGCTTAATGATCGAGTGACTCACCCGGAACGATGGTTTGGTGTGTCTGCCTTTGCTTTTGAATTCAGTCGAGTGAAAAATGACGGCTGTCCAATTAACTGCGATTTTAGTATTTTAGTTCCCTCTCCTTTCTTTTTCTCAGATCACTTTCGGAAGGAAGTCAGTTTCGTAGTTTTTATGAACAGTTCAAAAGTGCCTTTCCACATTTTCCTTCTTTGGAATAGCAATGATAGATTGACAGATCAGACAAACGCACTTTAATTGTGACATTGCGAGAAAAAAAAATCCTCTTCCAATTCCACATCCAGCCCATACCCTCCCCAAACAATTTTTTTTTTTAAAATCCCTTTTTTAGTCGATATAAATTGGAAGGCTAGCTAGATCATAGCCGGAGTTTTGCAGTAGCTCACGCGTTTGATCATGCGTGCGGGATGACCAGTGTGTTAGAAGAAAAGAGATCTCAGACTGGCCACCCTGTATGTCAATCAAGTGGCAAATGCCATAGGGAGGATATATAGACTAACGTTTTAAAAATTTTTTTTTGAATGCAATGCGATCTACCTGCACTACCTTTCTGATCTACCAGTTGATCGCGATCGACGTATTGGGCATCCCTGATCTATAGGTAGCTAAAATGTTTAATATTTACTTCATTGTTTTATAATTGTGTAAATTGTCAATGAATAATGGCCAAGTGATAAGTTCCATTAATCCTTCATTTTTTTTCTTGTTGTGGATTAATTTGGAAGTATATTACTGTATTTGTTACATTATTCTTAATGGATTGGATTGTGTTGTGTTTTGTTTTCAAAACAAGGGGAAAAAATAAACAACAAAAAATATTGCAACATCACTGAAAGTTCCCAATTTCCTTTGCATAACAATATTTTCCTTTGTCAGAGTTCTGTCGCACCTTGTTGCCATGCATGTTCTTCTACTACTGGCATGTTGGTTACCTATAGAGATCCTTAAGTGAGACTCTATGAAAGGCTTACCCAGCCCAATTAGAAGAATGGCCACAATAAAGAAGAATAACTTACCATTACTAGCACATCTGAGAAACTGATGACAAAATGCTATTAGTGCTACCTACCACTAACTATTGTACATATCCTGGGACAGGTAAGCACGAATAACATAGTCACTGTTAATCACTGTTAAAAAATAAAAGATGGTATACAAAAAGACAGCATACTTCTAAGATAATTTTCCTTTCTGTAATTTCTCACTAATTTTTTTTATTACTAAATAAAAAATAAGACAAAATAAAAAATAATTAATCAAATGATTCAAAGAAATATTTCAAAACACCAATTGCTCTCAGCAGGTGGATGTTCTCTATATAAATGCTGACAATTTTTCATAAAATTTCATGCAAATTATACAAAGAATGTATACACCATACCTATTAAATGTCAGGTAGATTCAGGAAATTCCAATATTTCTTATTTTTTCATCCTTAGTCACAACTCTTTAAATCTGCACTTACGTCTAAATGGTTGATCCCTTTCCCTATCTCTGTCCTGATCTCGATCACGTTCCCGGTCACGTTCCCGATCCCTGTCCCTTTCTCTTCTTCCTCGATCTCGGTCTCTCTCCCAGTCTCTATCATGGTTGCGGAATCCTCCAATGCTGTCACGATCACGATCTCTATCTCGATCTCGTTCCCGGTCTCGTTCCCGTTCTCTGTCCCGGTCTCTGTCTGCTTCTTTGTCACGATCAGTGGCTTCCCATGATGGGCTTCCTCCAGACTCTTTTTCTGGTTCACGAGTACGATCCCCTGAGCTGACAAAGCTAAGGAATAGACAAATAAAACAGACATAATCATAAAATGGCTTCATTCTCAGACCTGCTTAGACTAATTCACAGTTCCAGGGAGCTGCAGGAGACTCCAGTAGCACTGGAGGCAAGGAAGGAACTAGTCCAGGGGACAATGCCAGATTGTTGCAAGGTCCACTCACACACACCTACAATCTGCTAATTTAAAATTCAAACTAACCTCACCTACATACTGTTGGGCTACTGGAGGTAAACTGGAGTATCCAGTGGAAAATTCATGTAGACACACGGAGAATGTCCAAACTTCGCACTGGAGTACTCAGAAAAAAACCCACATAATCATGTGGACAATGTCCAAACTGCACAGCGACAGCGACCTGGTGGGATTTGGAACCAGGCACCTTATCATCAAAAACTAATGTAGATATATTAAAACAACAACAAAAAAAAAAATCTACTACCTAATCTATGTATATGTATTACCATTATAAGTATGGTTAATAATTCAAAAAAGAAGGGAAAAAAAACAGTTGTGAAAAAAGCACACAGATCATCTCTGGTTCCAATGGTAGGTATTAGAAAGAAGGTATCCTCAAATTATACATAACCTTTTTCTTGTATACTGTATCTTATTTCAATTTTTACTTGTCTTAGATCATATTTTACAATGCCAATAAACATGTCAACTTAAGGTATTTTTTAATTAATAAAGGAAAAACACCCAAGTTTAAAATTTTGCAATGTATGGAGTAGATTATGATTTGCATAACTGATTGAGTTAAGCACTTTTTAATAATAAAGAAAATGAGTACATCAAAAACAATTACATTTAAAACTATTAGCATTGTTAAACAATTCAATAAATTGAATGACTTAATAAATAAACAGAAATAGACTAACCACCCATCTATTTTCAAACCTGCATATCCAGTTCAGCTTTGTAGGTAACTAATGTAGTTACCATTGGTTAACTGATGAAATATAATTGTACAGTTTGTTTTTGAGATTCACACAGGACAAGTATTAAGATTTTTTTAAGCATGTTCTTACTTTGTAGTCTCTACTAGTTGCCCCTAACTTTTAGTTCTTCATTTACTCTTCAGAACAATGCAGCCTTGGGGGCATTTTAAGTCAAGTCATCAATAGGGAAGAACCCCTTTATGTACGAGTTGGAAGCTGTTGGACTAATTAGAAGAAAATGTTTGCTGCCATACTGAAAAACCCCTTGCTATTGAAAGAGTTCTCACTCAACCTCAGGTGCAAACTTTTTGATGAGGAATTCAACCTGTCACTGACCAAGCAGCCTTACAGTAAACGGTAGCACGCAAGTAAGTACATTTGTCAAGTCACAAGATGGTTCCTGAATCTATAACCTTTCTGGTTTAGAGTGGGTCACAGAAAAGGGACCCACAATGGCAACATAGGTTTCTGCCCTCTCCCAAGTCCATAATAACTGAGCTAGATATGCTCTGACTGATACTTGACTTTTGTGCTAATGCTCCTGCATAACTCTACACTGAACCAATAAACTGATCAAATAATCTTACTTTTAGAATCATTGCTTACTTGCATGTTAACTTTGTTTTGTTTCCACCAAAACAACTCTACTTTTCTGATCCAAGTACCATTATTTTCTAATTACAAAGTGTAAGTAAATATATGTTTTGCAATTTAGCTTTAACAGATAAATAATATACTAAATTAAACTTTACCTTAAAGCAGTGGTTCCCAAACTTGACTGGGCTCCGACCCACCTAACAAAAACTGCCAAATTCGGGACCCACCTCTTAGCCGTCTTAAAAAGGGGGCATAAAATATTGGTAACGCTCAGATTCCCTAGTAGCGAGTCGCGGAACTACTTAATGGTGTCTTATTTGTTCGGGCTGTTTATTTTGTTTAAAGTATTTTTTTCATTTGACATTAATTTGTTATCATCACAGACAACATATATTGTACTTTAGCTCACAAACAGTCACTATGGAAATTTAAGCGTCACCAATATGAATGAAGGACTTTTCTAATAAGAAAAAAAACAACTTTAAGTTACAATTACAATTACTTAAATACCTACAAGGACTGTTATTTCAATGAGAGGGGTGTATTTGTTTCCTATTTTTTATCATTACAGCTTTAGCATCAACTTCAATTTTAGTTACTTTTAATCGCAGTGAGTTTGATACGTCCAATTTATTTCGGTATTTAGTTTTAATGCTGATCATAGCCGAAAATCCGGCCTCACATAGATATGAGGTACTGAAGGGGAGGAGGACTTTTATAGCTTCATTAAACAGGCAAGGATAGTTCCCAGCAACTGAGAGCCAGAATTTTGTTAACTGCTTGCGATTGAAACTATTTTTCAGTGACGTATCTTCTGATAAATCAATGAGTTCTTCACTTGATTTTGTTGACATACTACTTGGTAGGCGGTCTTGAAATGGGTTACAAATCCAATTCAACGAGTCGAGCTTTTTCATGTCTTCCCCGAAATAGGCATCAAAGTTATTTTTTAACAATGATAAATGAGTGGAAATTACAGACAGTACGTTCGTCTTTGGCTGCACTTGGTTTTCTATAATAAAAGTTTCAAGAGTTTCAAAACAATCATACTTGCCATCCTCAATACAACTTTTCCACAACATAAGCTTTTTCATAAACGCTCGAATTCTATCGTGAACTACAAAAATGTCTGATTCGTTTGAACCTTGCAAATACAAATTGAGTTCGTTTAATTTCGAAAAAATATCCGCCAAGTATGTGAGCTTGAGAATGAATTCTTTGTCCAGTAGAGATTCAATATATTCAGTTTTTCCTTCCAAGTAAATTGTAACTTCATTGCGTAATTTCACTAATCGTGTCAGTACTTTCCCCCTGGATAACAAATGTACCTCCGTATGCAGAAGAAGAGATGTATAAAGACTACCCATTTCTTCACACAGCTTTTGAAATAAACGTGCTTGTAAGGGTTTTGTTTTAATATAATTTACAATTTTCACAGCTGTATTTAGTACTGTTTTGAAATCATTAGGTAATGCTTTTGAAACCAGTGCTTCTCTGTAAAGGCTACAGTGTGTCCACAAAGCACAGGGGCTTTGTTTAAGAACTCTTGTAACGACACTGCTATTTTTCCCCGCACATAGCCCGCGCACCGTCAGTGCATATACCGAAACAGTTCTTCCACTGTAAACCTTTCTCTTTTATATAGGAATCAATTGCATTGAAAATTTCCTCGGCCGTTCCACGACTAATTGGCTTGCAGAACAAGATATCTTCATGCGCGTCGTTTTGCCATATATAACGCACAAAAACAAGTAGTTGAGATAGGCCTTGCACGTCAGTAGACTCATCTAGTTGTAGCGTATAATATTTACTACAAACTACCCTCCGGATTAATTCGTCCTCTGCCCATTCAGCCATTTCGTCGATTCGTCGTGCAACAGTATTATTGGACAGTGGTATGCGCTCGATTTCCTTTACTTCTTTTTCTCCAAACATCGCTCCAACAGCATCTTTAATTGATGGTAACACTAAATCTTCGCCAATGGTATGAGGCTTTCCTGCTCTGGCGATCCTTAAGCTAATGAGGTACGAGGCATATACAGCATTTTCATTAATATTAATGAAATGTGAAACAATATTTTTTGAAGATTTCATATCCAACAATTTTCTTTGAAAAAAATCTACTGGCTTATTCGTAAAATGGGAATGCTTCGTTTCTATATGACGCGTCAACTTACTTGGGCACATACTTTCGTTCGCTAATATTTCGTAGCAAATCACGCATTGAGGACGCGGATCTATCGTATCATGATTCCAAGTGAATCCTAGTTTTAGATATTCAGGGTCATATTTTCTTACAACTTTCCATCGTTTCGATTCATGCGAACTCGTTGAGGGAGCTTGGAAGTCAGCCTCAGTGCCACTTTTGTCATTTATAAGAACATCTTCTGTCTTTTCATCACAATCAACCGGCGGCGGTGACGTAGTTTTTGCTATCCGTTTCAACCACTTTTCCATTATTATATTCAAACGTTAATAATTGTTTTTAAAAAGATTATAAGGGCATATGCTAACGAACACAACACAACGCGATAAAGAATGTCACAAAAACAAAAGACGTCCGGCTGTTAGCCCGATCGGTCGGAATATCGTCTTATGTTTCAGGGCCCACTCAACATTCGCATAGTTTGGGAAATGCTGCCTTAAAGCATTAGAGATAAAACATTCATTTTCTGTACTCTACCTTTCATAAAGCATCTTCCTCTGTGTCCTCTTTGAAGACTGAAATAAAAGAAAAAAAAAGTTGAATTCTACAAAATACTATCGTATTTCTACATTTGACAATGATGATTTGATAAATGCTGTGGAGATTAATTTGGATTTAACTTGCGTTGGTAATAATAATTGTGATCTATTTGAATCCTGTTGATTAGCACATGCAAGTAAGAATTTCACAATACTCATGACAATATTGACCCTATGAGCCTATAATACGTGGCTGATTTTAAATATTGTGCAGTGCAACCAATTTTGTAACACAGAAAATAATTATTTAAAAAAATAAACACAAAATATCCTGCCTTCAAAACAGTACATTTGACCAGATGAACCTGGCCGAAATGAGGTCCTCACACTGTGAATTTCATTACACTGCTGCCAGAAAACATTTGAAAAATAACATGTTCATAGTATAAAATACTACAAAAGTTAAATAGATAAATAAACTAAGGGAAAAAACAAGACTATAATAAAAAATATATATTAAAAGCAGGTGCTTCTACACAACACTTGTTGATATGATTAAACTTCTCGTGCTTAAAGGTGACACTGCCTACCATAATTCAAAGAAAAATTAATTCTGTAGGTGGCATACTGTTGGAGAAACTTTGATAGGAGATTCAGTAATGAAGAAATAGTTCTGATGTTTCATAAGGAGTAATGGCCAAAGAGAAAACTGGAGAGAAAGAGATCACCAGATATGCGCATTAATAGACAAATGCTCAAATTTTGAACCCTGAGACTTTGAGAAGGCAGCACTGACTACTGTGCCATTTGACATTAAATGCATTAACTGTATTGCATTAAAGTCGTGTCACATCAAAAGGCAATAAGCAATAACTTAATTTTCAGATCATGAATTTACATATGACTTGGTAAATAAATATATCTGCTAAATAAAACTAATTTTACGGCCAAAAAAAATAATAAATTCACATATCCTTAATCACTCTGTTTTCTCACTCACCTCTGTGCTGTCACTGTCTGCAGATACACTTCGTTGAAAAGGCTGAAAAGTAGGCGTTGGGCCTTTTTCTGGGTCCTGTGAAATGCATTTTGATAAGTAACATTGAAATTATATATAAAATAAACACATAAATAAGATCAACTTTGTATATTTTAATATTTTAAAGCGCTAACATTAGCAAATTTATGTTAAATTAACTGATACACATAGGACCTTGTGCTATAGCACTTGTCTTTTCTAGTATTTTTTTTTTTTTTTTTTTTAATGAAGCACTATATCAAAGTAGTTAGGTTCATTTCAAGGGATGTGCTTTTATATTTATATCCTTGTTGCTAATGATTACAATGAGGTTCTATTCTTCTAATTAACAATTAAACACCATGTAAATGATTTTGCAAATCTTAAATTAAGCAAACTAAAAGCTGTGGGAGGCTTGGGGGTTACAGTTCAATGCACCACCTTCACCTTATGTGGTAAAGAAAAAAAAAAAAAGGAAAATGGGTAACATAATCAAAATCCAGATGTACAATCAAAGAGAAAGTAAGGAAATGTTTTAAAGCATAGGAAGCATATATGATAGACAATAAAGAATGCAATTTGGAATTTATGTCAAGAAAAATTGCTGAAATGGCTGAGGTTTTGAAGGGAAGGAATAACGTGCAGCATGATAGAAACAAATCAGAATTGAAGAATATATGAGAATTTGTAGTAGGAGTGGTGGAAGGTACACATTTCCTTAGCTGGAAAGTAGTAATAGTTATGGTATAGCTGATGTTCCAAGGGCTGAAACAATGCTTTGAGGTGAAGTATATGTCAAGAAATTTAGTATGACTGTTGCATAAGAAATGTACAGTGTTACTGCTTGTCAGAGGCTGGTAGAGACTACAAAGAGATTCAGTTTTAGAACACACTATTACTAGTGACATCTGGGGTGCATTATAAATGAGTAACTGTACTTAACATTGTTATAAATGGTTAAGTGGGAGCTAATGCTGCTTACAAGACAGTTCACTAGGAATTTGGCTTTGGTAAAGTAACTATTATGTATAGGAGGACTGTGGAGTTCAGAGATGAAAAAAAAAAAAAAAAACCTTCAATTTCTTAGTAACTTTTGTATCTGGTGATATTAGAAATGCAGCAGACTATTTGATACCGAGAAGAGGTGAGAAGGCATGGTGAAAAAGCAAGCAACATGAAGGAAATTATTTTTAATGTTTTTTTTTTTTTTTTTAAATAAACAGTATATATATATATATATATATATATATATATATATATATATATATATATATATATATATATATATATATATACACACACACACACACATGTACCTATCTATGTATCCACCTTTCTCTTATATATTGTGCACGCGGCTGGGGGTGGTACCCAGCCGGGATGCCCAAGAGGACTGGGGGAGGGCTTGCGCCTCCTCCAGACCACGAGGGGGTGACCGCCCTGGTTGCTTTGGGGACCTGTAGTGGCCCGTGGTCACTGCCAGGGGGCGCCCCAATGCCTTTGGAGCCCTGGACCTCAGCACTTCCGCCACACCCAGAAGTGCTGGGGGGAAAAGGATCAGGGACACCTGGAGTGCTTCCAGGTACGCAGCCGGCACTTTCGCCACACTGGAGAGTGCCGGTGGAAGATTGCCGGGAAGCACCTGGAGCACATCCGGGTGATTATAAAAGGGGCCGCCTCCCTTCATTCAAGGCTGGAGTCAGGTGAGGGGAAGGACAGAGCTTGGTGGAGAGGAGTGTGAGGCCTGGTCTTGGGGGTTTGTGTGTGCACTTATTGTAAATAGAACTTGTGAATAAACGTGTGGTGGTGCTTAAATACCAAGTCTACCTGTCTGTGTCCGGGGCTCGTTCCACAATATATATACTTTGATATATATCTCAAAGTAGCCACCTCTTGCTGATATAACATTCAAACTGTGGTAACCCTTTAGATTCAGAAGGCCAGTCACCCTGTGGAAGGCACCCACACCTGCCTCCAGCAGAAAAACCTCAGACCATTACAATTCCTCCTCCATGTTTGACAGATGATGTCATTTGTGAATTTCCCCTTGGGATTAATAAAGTATCTATCTATCTATCTATCTATCTATCTATCTATCTACACTGAAGAGCCATCCTTTCAGTAACTTGACAGTGTACAAACACCCTGCATGATGAACCGAAGATTTCAAATTTTCGGTCCATAATACTTTCTTCCAGTCTGCAGTAGTCCACTGCCAGTCCATGCTCAATATGAATTGCAATCCTATAGTTTACCCACTTTTATTCCCTTACGGAGACATTGGCTGGCACAAAGATTTACAACATGTTCCCGATAAAAGAACTAGAAGATACAGATTAGCAATGAGGAATACATTTAGTATTTTGCACTCCAGCGGCAAACTATTCCAACAGTATGTCGTAGAACAGAGGGCGCACGTCTCAACTATCTCAGATTACATCAACAAGATCTGCACATGGAACAATACGAAGGACTATCAGATGCACTGCAAGCAAACGCTGAAAATAACAACGTATGTGTAGGAAAAATGATCATATTACCGTCCACATTTCCAGGAAGTCCAAGATACATGCAACAAAACTATCACGATGCCATGGCCATAGTATGTAAATTTGGAAAGCCTGATTTATTTATCACTTTCACATGTAATCCTGCTTGGCCGGAAATTCTACATGCACTGTCGGATACCCAAAGACCAGAGCACAGACCTGATATTGTAGTACGAGTAGATCTTTCGACTCATTATCTGTCATCTCCACCAAAACACCTATCCACAACTGCATCTTTCAAGAAGTATTTATTTCTTCTTGATTTCTGAATTCCTTTCTCACAGTTTTCCATTCCTATTCTTACACCGCCGTATGTTACGGCGGGCTTCGGCTAGTGTATTATATTATATTATATATATATATATATATATATATATATATAACAGAAACCTAAAAATAAAGTATCAGTCCAGTTTTAATCCAGCTATTTTCTACAGATATTTTGAAGCAATGTGATCTGGTCTCACAGCGGCTACCATTCATACTGTAAATGCTCAGGTGCTCTTGCTTGAGAATGGATAAAGAGGATAGATGTTATTTACTTCAGCACACGTAAATTACTAAACGTACTTATAACAACAAGAAAATGATCAGATTTGGCTATGTTTAGGGTCAGTTTCCTGAAGGTTCCAATATTGACTTAGGATTCAATATCAAATGCTAGCTACACTGGTATTTATTTTTTCACAATGTAATACTGCGATATAAGCCACATGCTGCATTGACAGTACCTTCAGTTTTCCTTCAAGTGTCCGAGAGCGCTTGAATCCTGAATTCTTGTTTTCTGCTTTTATCGCACTGATTGCTCCAGACTTTATTAACATTTTAGCTTGTTCTGTAGCTGTTGCTGTGTCCACAACAGGCTGGTCAGATAGTGCTGCAACAAGAAAAACTATTAGAACATTTGAACTTAAGGTGTTTTGTAAATTAGTGGAAACTAATCAAACTCATTTGGTTTACTAAACTGTCCCATTATCTCATTCAGATATTTTACAAAAACTATCAGGGTCTCTTCTTTCACTAAATTTTCATACATTATTCTGTAAAGAAGTGCTTCCTGGGTTCTGTTTTGAATACACTAGCAATGGAGTCCTGAGATATATAAATTGCTATTTAACTGCAATAAATCTGTCAGACCATTGTGTTGACACTTTTGAGAATTCTTAAGTGTGAAAAGGATGCCCTCTTCAAACACTATACTGAAGACTGCACTGCTTCAACTATTTTACTGTGATGGTAGGCATTCAGTTCCTAGCCTGTCGAGGTAGGACATGCTCTAAAGTCCATCACTTTACTCTTCTACACAACTGTAAGTGCTACTATGCATTTAGCTAAAGTTGTTGATAAGAAGTGCAACCAGAACACAAGATGCAGCCTTACAAGTTCACTAACCTCCTTGGTGTTAACCTTGAGCATGACTTGGGCTTGGAAATCTATGTAATTAAGGTTAAACCCGAGTCAGGCTCACGGTGATATGTAATGATATGGTTTATGGTGTTAAGCTGGAAGAACTTGCTGGACAGTATCTTGCTGGCAAGTAGTGTATGAAATAACATCATGCTGCAAAAAAAGTATATACACATATATATATTCTGATGCTTTCTGCCACTTTATGGTAACTCTAAGGTAACACATCGATATTAATGAGTGGGGTGGAGCCTCCAATGAAAAACACAATGGCAACTGAAAAGCTTTAAAGGCAGTTTTAAAAAACTGCTTAAATCAAGCAATAGTGATCACAATGTGAATTGGTTGTTGATGTTGGCATAAAAAGCAAAACTGACACATGATATTTGTTCTTGTAACGCATTAATAATTGCATTTTTATCCTATTAACAGATTAGACTTAAGTGCTTTCTGTGAATATGTCTCAGTGTGATGTGACCAGAAAGAAAGGAAATCTTATTAATAAGATTATTATTAGATTAGATTAGATGCTATTTATTGTGCTACCAAGACACATATGGCAATGGACATCATTTTTTGGAGTAACCTAAAAAAAAAAAAAAAAATAGAAGAAGAAAACAGTGGGAAAGCAAGATCAAGAGATGTACATACTGGACACACTCGCATATGGGAGTAGTGTTGGATCGGTACTAAAATTTTGACTTAAGTAACAATTCCAGGTTTCGTTTTTACACATATACACTACTTGACTGTCAAAGGAAATGGGGGATGGAGGATTAAGAGGCAAGATGATGCTCACTTCCATTACTAAAAATCCTGAATTTCTGGTTCTGAATTATTTTAAAATTCTGGTATTTCAGTACTTTTCCATTACTACTATAATGCACCACCTTATACTTGAGAGATTAAGTTTTACAGGTTTTCGTTAGTTCTGTTTTTTCAGTACTTACTTCTCTTCAGTCCTCCTTGGGTGGTCTGGCCTGTTGAACTCTGCTTCTTTAGAGCCATCAGTGCTTTCTTCTACAAAAGGAAGCACAGGAGAATAGATAACCAGAATTACAGTACAACTAAACAGTATTAACCATTCTATCAAAAAGTAACCATATACAGAGTCAAGTCGAAGATAAATGTTAAAAAAATAAAACAAATCTTGACTACACAATAAAGAAGGTAACACTTTCCCAGTCTTTAGTATCTGCTATATTTTTTGCACAGACAGCTGGTGTAATTAGTCATATAAATAATAATAATAATTAGGGAGTTTCCACTCATTTGGGCACCAAACTCTATGAAAGTCAAAACCTAAAATTAAAACTTAGATTAACAATAAAACAACTTAGCGAGACAATTATCGTAAAGGAAGCTGATCGTATGTTCAACCACAATTTGAACGTCGCCTAGTTTAAGACAAGTTCAATGTATCTGCAGCAGAGATTAACTAAAAATGAATGAAATGATCATCACACTGAGAAAGGGACAGTTTTAATGAAATTATCTAATGAGACTTCTGAAGGTGACTGATTGTGTGCTAATCCAAAACTTATTATTAGCTTATCAGGGCAGAGTAAATATTGGTTAACGTCCAGTGCCATGGGCTTCTTTAATGATCAGGATCATGGCCTTCCTGCACTGTGCCATAAATACAAGCAGCACATTTTTATTAACATAGTAACTTACCATGCTGGAACTGAAAATGGGAACAAGTAAAATCCAAGATCCTTCAAATATTATCTTTTGAACCAAACAGTCCAAATAACTCAGAAATCTAATAATAATAGACCATGGAAATGTTGAACTTGCACAGCGAAAACACACTCATTCTATCTGCGAAATCTCAAAAGACTGAAACACATGGGACCGACTAAGGCAACACTTGTTTGAGAATAAGGATCAGATCATCCTTCATTGCATCTGCTGGGGTCACTATTAGGCAACCTTAGTTTTTAAGGCAGCAACCTCACACATTCATCTCTGAGTCAATTCAACTTCTAAATTGGTAAAGTTGATCCACACAGTGGTGTGTTTGACAAGATTTATGCTATTGCTGGATTCTGATGATAGAAAACCCTGCCAATGATGTAACTATTACAGTTCGTGACAACTGTAGGTAAAGGCCAGACAAGTAGGGTTTCATGAAAGAGCAACCAACAAGAGAGCCCCTGCCCCCCATATAAAATGGCAACATGGCTGAGATTTGTCAACAAAACAAAAACTGTTGGATCATTCTGTAAACAGACAAGGTTTATACAGAATTGACTGGTCATTAGAGCACCACTCTTGACAAAAAAAACAAACACAAAACCTATCAAAACAACACCTTCATGCTAGATGTCAAAGATAGTAGTGAAACAGTGATGATTTAGGGACCAGTCTACAGCAAAATCATCAAGTTCTCCACGAGCCCTTTTTAATTCTTCTGTTTTCTACACAAAAATGTAACACTATTTGGCTGGCATCTAAACCTTGATCATAACTGGATTGTGCAACAAGAAAGACTGTAGCTACATTGTCAAAATCAAAACTCAGTAAATTACAAAATTCTGCACAGTTGACAAAACTGATCATACAAAAACAAAAGAATCAAGGTTTTCAAATAGTCAACACAAAGTCCAGCATAAGTCCTAATTAAGATACAATAGTGATAACCTAAAAAGTCATGCATAATGATGCCCAATAAATGAAAGCACTTGTGTAGTTTGTCAGACAGACGGAGCCGACCGAGGTTAGCACTTTAAAGTTGGAAAACCCAGGTAGGGGGTCCCAGTCCATTTCAGGGCACAATCACTTACCAACCAACCATCACTCATACTTGATCACTATGGAATCACTAATTAACCTAACACGGACATCTTTGGGGTGTCAGAGGAAAATCAGACAACGTATGCACAACATTATACAGAATATGAACTATCTGACAATAGTGACACTATCTGAGTCGGGTGGCATATGACAGAAACTGTTATGACAGGTGAAATAAAGAGATGTAGATAAAAAATAAACATTAAGCATGGTCAGTCTTTTAATTCAAGCACATTGTGAAGTTCTTTAGTATATTGATTCATTCAAAATATGCACATAGAGTCAATTAAAATTCTATTATGAAGCCTACATTCTAAAATCTTTGACAAGGCGTTAATAACTTCATGAAAACACGCCAAAGTAAGTCGAGGAACTGTGATCGGTTTAAAAAACTGACAGAATAAGACAACCTTGCAAAACAAGAAAGACCGTTTACAACAGTTTAAGAAAATTGATGGTATTTGCTCGTTAATTCATGTGTGTATTAATCACTAGAAACTGAAGTACAAACCTTCTTCTTTAACTTCGCATATTTTTTCTGAAGCGATTCCTCTTCCTCGGTCAAGCTCGTAGGGAACAGCATCATTCTGCAATTAAACCAAGAAGAAAGAAATGACAATTCTAAAGACTTCGATTTCGCTAATGCAAAAGAATACGTGTGCAAATATTAATATGAACGCAATCTTCTGCAGTTTATAATAAGGTGCTCTCGGTTCTTACCGCTGTTTCTTTCAGCATCAAATGTGGACAACAGAGCGCAGAAATATGACGTCAGAATTAAAGCCAGCCCCTCAAAGAAAGCATACCGTTTAACGTGCTGGAGGCAGTAACTGATTTTCACTGTAGTCAGTAATTTACCTTTTCCCGTTTTCCGATTAGGAGGTAGTAATGTATGTTAACCTGCATCGTCCATAAAACTAGGCGAGAAATACATTAAATCAAGATAAATAACGTCACATTGCATTTGGGAGTTTACACACAAGCCTGTTCTTTAATGAAGCCTTATATACAAAGCCATTCATAGAGATGATAATAAATTATGTTGGTAGTATAAGGCTATAAGAAAATCCTTTTTAAAAAGGTTTAAAGACGAATATCGGAATTAATATGTTTATCGAGTTACATTTACTAAAATAGCCTTTAAATGATTTTAACCGATTTTGAATTCAAGAAAATGTTCCGGGCTGTTTATTGTTCTTCCGGGTTTTACTCGTCGCTGTTAGCCAAAGAAACTGAATACAAGATACTCATACGTTGGTTCTATTAAACTGTTGTTGCCCATCTTCTTAGACGGTGCGGGAAATTAGCAAAATAAACTATATAATTAATACTGATCAGTTTGTTGTGTTAGCTAAAAGCATGCTGCGACACTCTGCTCTGTAGGCATCGTTTGCCCCGCAATGTGGCTGCTGAGTTGCAGGCGCCTGCCACGCAGTGTTACGCTATCAGCAAGCGACGGGCAGTGACAGCAACTCTTCGCAAGAGAAGATGGCTAGAGAAACGGAAGCTATAGGTACTGAGTTTAACAGTTTGCAGATCACTAGTCAGAATGTGTGTGTGTGTGTGTATATATATATATATATATATATATATATATATATTCAGTATGTTGGTGTTTTTTGATTTTTATGTTGTCAATGTTTGTACGTATCCAAGCGTAAGGCGTGAAACTAAAATGTTGCATAGCTGAAATAATACAGTTCATTATTTTCCGAAGCTTGTGTCTATTACGACATGCAGCCCTTGTGTTAAGTGTTGTACCGCCCTTTCAAAATCTGAAAATCTGAGCACTAAAGCTGTAATGTGTCCGTGATACTTTTCACTGCATACAGCGTCTGCTGTATTATTTTCCCCAGCGCTATGTGAAATTTTCAGTTTCAGTTTTTCAGAGTTTCAGTTGGACGATTACATAACTAGATACAACAGTATGTCCAGTTTATAAATGGGTGTTTTGATATACAGTTTTTTAAGATTTTTTTTATTTTTTATTACACGTAAAATAAAATATTGCAGTTACGATTAGTTATATAAACACAATGCTAGCTTTCAATGTCACGAGTTTTTTTTTTTTCAGGACTGAAAGCTTTATATTTCGCGAGTTTTAAAAGATGTTCATATTTCTCCTTACCTTTGTTAGTGCTGCCCCCAATGGACTGGGCTGATCTCTCCATATCCATGCTGGAGATGGGCTGTTCTGGACAATTTGAAGTCATCTCAAACCCAGCTACAGAGTCAAATATTCCACCCCCACACACAACGGTGAGAAATTATACAGATTTATACTTCCGTGGCTGTTTGAAACAGTTTTGCTACTTTTTCATTCTTTATTACATTTTTTTACCCATGAATTCTGATCGTAAGCAAGTCAGTGCTGCATACTGGATATTAGATTCCATATATTGCCTGCAGTCAGCTTAAAAATGGTCCCTTTTATAAAATGACTAGATCTCGTTTGTTTTTGTCATAAGCTGGGGTGAAATGCTTTGATTCCATCATTCTGAACATAACAGTACAGTATGGTAACAGTACCTGGTATCTGTTTTCAATTTCAAGCAGTGATGTTCGGGTGTCATTTGTGTCGTTATTTGAAAATGCAAATGGTTGAATGTGCCTCATTGAAGGAATAAATCAATACCATATAAATGTTGAGGATATAATAGACGTTTCTTCATAGCATAATTCCCCAAAACACATCCACAGAAGACAAACATGTTAAAACAAATGTACACTTTAAAGTAAATGAATATGTGTGGGTCAGCTTATGAAAGATGCTAGAACCTGATAACCAATCATCTAGTGCAAATGCCTCACAGCTTTAAGGTTGTGGCTTCAAATACAAGTCTATAGCCGCTATTGGAATGTTCTGGATTCCTCTCTCACGTGAAGAGCGTGCACATTAGGCTTATTGACAGTTCTAAACTGGCCTAGAGTAATGGATTATAGGTGTGGGAGTGATGTTGTACCCAGGTTTGGTTGTGTCTTTGTATCTGATGCTGCTGGTATGTATTCTGGGAGTACCTTGGCTCAGAGTTGTGTTAAGTGCATCTGGGAAATGGATGAATGGACTGTAGCATCATCTTTCCATACCCTCTACTGCCATCTCATTGTTGGTGATACGATCAAATGCTTGTTAGGGAGGCGTGTATGTTTATTTTTTATGGATTTGACTGTTCAAGTAAATAATTCTTTAGCAGATAATCAGTAATTAGTATGTCAGTTTGAACTTTGCATATATGGTTTTACTGAACTGTTTTTACATATGTACAATTTAAGTCAGAAGTATTTCTGGCTTAAATAAGAATGTTAGTTTAAGTAATATGCTCTATTAAACAAGTAGCATCATTTAACTTGCAGCAGAGAAATAATAAAGAGATAAGAACCAAGGTTATTTAAAAAAGTGCTGCTCTTCAGCTAAGAACTTCTTAAAAATAATGAGAGGTGTAAACTGCACTAGGACAATGTATCTACCTGTGTGTAACCAGTGAAAGTAATCAATGAATAATGAATGGATTTAATGAATAATTGGAATTGTATTAATTGGATAAGCAATTTAAACCAAATAATTGCATTTTTATTAAAATAACTACTGCACCATGGATTGATGATTTCCGGTGGACACTCTTCACCCCATCTTTTCCTGCTATGGCCCATTCAGCCATAGAATGTCTTTAGTGGCAAATCATTTGGAGAGCTTGTATATTTCAGCATGGACAAAAGGATGGCTAATTTCTTGCTTTAACTAATGTTGAGTGTTTCTGAGGTGAGGATAAGCTGCTGTCTAGTTTCTTTGCTTTTCAGTAGTAGACAAAATACGAGATTTCAACAAAAAGCCGTTTTTCCAGAAAATCTGTGCCCTCTGCTGAATACAGCATCCAGACTTGGCAGCGAAATAACCTTCCCTTCAAAGGATTTTTCTGAAATATATTTTGGTTGAAAAGGCTCATTATTTATCATGTCAGAACAATTGTGCGATTCATTTAAATATAGTGCATTTCTTTACTGCTGTGTTTTTACATATTTAAACAGCATGTGACTCAATTAAAATATGATAGTCCAAACCCAATAAATCTGTTAGCCCAGGCAAAATGAGTACAGTTTAAACTCCAAATGTGTAGTTCTGTCCAAGATGGAGCCCTTGTTGTGCTACTGATTAAAACCAATGCGTATATCTCATATTTAAAATTACTTCGTTTACCCTGCATGTGTATGAGCTCCAAACTTTCTTTGAATTAGTAACGTGCAAACTCATGAGGGCTTTTGCTGTTGTTAAAAGAGCAGGAATTCGACACTTTTCTGTAATGTGTCTGCCAGTTTTAACAGAACAAATATATAATCCCACTGCCCAGTAATAATCAGTATATATCTTACAGAGTTTAGTTTGTTTCAAGAATTTCTGATTCATTACAAATTATATGTACTGTATACTGTGTTGGATCGGTGGCACAGTGGTAGCGCTGCTGCCTCGCAGTTGGGAGACCTGGGGACCTGGGTTCGCTTCCCGGGTCCTCCCTGCATGGAGTTTGCATGTTCTCCCCGTGTCTGTGTGGGTTTCCTCCGTGTGCTCTGGTTTCCTCCCACAGTCCAAAGACATGCAGGTTAGGTGCATTGGTGATCCTAATTGTCCCTAATGTGTGCTTGGTTTGTGTGCGTGTGTGCCCTGTGGTGGGCTGGCGCCCTGCCCGGGGTTTGTTTCCTGCCTTGTGCCATGTGTTGGCTGGGATTGGCTCCAGCAGACCCCCGTGACCCTGTGTTAGGATATAGCGGGTTGGGTAATGACTGACTGACTGTGTTGGATTTTACAAGTGCTACAGTATCCATTCCTCCAAAGGGAAGGTAGACATCAGAGCTACTGAATTTGTTCTGATCTGTTAATTTGCAATATTGGAGGTGGGATAGCTTTCTTCAAATCCAAAACTGACCTCAGTGAAATAAAATGCATTTTTAGTGCTTCCATATTTTCTAAAATATTTTTGCTATTGATGTGCAATTTTAGCTTTAACATAAGCAATTTTCAGGTTTATGGGAAAGATAATCCGCTGTGGCAAACTCTCTAACGGGAGCAGCCGAAAGAAGATGATAAGCAATTTTCAGAAGATCTTGGCTTTGTAGTTTCTATTACTAAAAACTTAACGGCAGTCTCTTTAAGTAGGTATTAAATGAAGACTTTCTGCTCTCGTTATATCACACATTATGAAGCATAGTAAAGAATTGTGAATGGAAGAAGTTTGGTGGCTGGTACCAAAATCTTCCTTAGTAAGATCTTTGCTTCTTGATCTCTAGCCTGATTAAACTCTTTTTAAACTTTGTTTTTCTTTCTTTCTTTTAAAAACAAAATGCTCTCATACAATACTGCATCATTTTTTGGTAAGAAGGCAGCATGGTGGCATGGTCTCCAGTTTGAATCCTCACCCAGACACTTCCTTTGTGTGGTTTGCACATTCTTCCCATGTCTATGTGCATTTTCACCACACGTTTCAAGGATGTACAGGTGATAAGGTTCATTGATGGCTCTGACTTGACCCAGTATGACTACAAATCGGTGTGTGCCTGTGATGTACTGGTGTCCCAGTACCTGCCTTGGACTCCTTTTCTCTGTAAAATGTTTTAGCTCCCCATGATCCTGAACTGGGTGAACTATTTATCAGTTGATGTATAGGTTTTTTATTAAGACATAATTTTGCTGCTTTCAACAATAACCATTATCACAGTAGAATGAAGTTGCCTGTAGTGTTTGTACTTTGTTTCTTTGAGTGTTTATGATAGATTTAGTCTGAATTTTCTAGTCTTGTCATATGTATTCTTTTCATAACCATGTCAACAGACTAAATATCCAGCCCAGGCAAATACAAATAGGAATTTAAAGTAGTATTTGAGGATTTGAGTACTAAGTTTTATTGTTCAGGATTCATAACATTACTGCAAATACTGTAGGTGCCGTATAAGAGGTTTATTTTATATTTTCATGTGTTTTCACTAGCTCCCTCATGGCCTTCCCCCATATGCTGAAGACTTAATCTCTGAAGTAGAGAAGCGTTACTTGCATGATCCAGAATGGCTTCCCATCCATAATTTTGAGAGGGCATTTGAGAAGTTCCAGAAGTGAGTTGATTATTAACTAAGCAGTTTTCCCTAACCCTTCCTTTGTGTCATGTATATTTCATAACCTCAGGTTGCTCCCCAATGTTGTCTAATGCTGCTTTACTGTTTTTGTGTCTTAGTGTATTTACTCGGGATCGGTGTCTTGATTCGTTGCTTCATCTTGACACCACTCCTATTCACTCCACTCTTAAAGTTGTGAGAAATCCAACTACTGGGGAACTACTTGACTTCCAGGAGGTTAGTATACAGTATGTGTGTGTTCTTTTTTTCTTTTGTTTTGTGTTCATTAATTTAAAATTAATTTTCCTTTGTATTTTATAGAATAATTCAAACACAAAATTATGAAAAATGTTCCCTAGAGTTTTAAGATATTATACATGTATTTCTTTAAATATACAACAAAGCTCAGTTGTCAGATTTTCTAAATGTGCAGATAAAATAATGTGAACTGTCATATTTTAAGTCCTGTTGTGTTTGCTAACTTATTTATTTTTAGATTTATGAAAAGTGTCATTGCTAGAAAGTTAGCCTAAGTGCATAGCTTTTTTCATTATCCCAGTGACCTCAGTCATAGAGATTACCTCAGCCATTGTTTCTGGCACTTCTCCCGAGAAAGATGTATCCACTGGGTTTATGAGTTCATGAAAATGCTCCTTTCACTTCTCAGTAACATCCCAATTGAGATCAGCATTTCCAATTCTACCATACTAATCCCATCTACCATTCCTGAGTTGTCAAATGCTTAATGGTTAAAGTCAAATTCCACCCACACACCTGGTTATACTTCGGCTGTTTCTATAGCTGCTACCTTTTTGACTCGCTGTTGTCTCTCAGTCAAATCTGGAGAACCTCCTTCTGAATTGCCCTCTGACAACCTCTTTTTTCCACTAAGCAGCAGACAGCTCAGTGACTGACATGATTTGAAACGCGATCACAGACCTTTGGAGCCAAGATACTCTGGTACCAGGTACCCTTAAGAACCTCCTTGTGTTTAAACATGGCTTTTGGTATGGATCATCCATGATAATTCACCACTCAGATTCATATCGGGCAGGTTGTGCCTCTAGTCACACTTCCCCCACGTCTTTCCATCATTCCCCACTTGAGCCTTGACGTAATCCAGCAGATTTTCACAGACAGTAGGTGGTGCACTTTGAAACACCAAACCAATGTTTCCAAAAAAAAAAAGTTTAATGCTGTTAATGTGTTGACTGCTGCATAACACATAATAATGATCAAAACAGTGATCAGACTCAGAGTAGTGTTGTGGTGACCTCCTCATCCATCAGAACATCTGCAACTGTACAGGACCAAGCTAGGGTCCCCATTAGTATACAAGAGACACCACCCTTGATCAAGGAGCCATATTCCAGAGCCAGCACTGTGCATGTAAGTAAGTCAACAACAACAACATTTATTTATATAGCACATTTTCATACAAAAAGTAGCTCAAAGTGCTTTACATAATGAAGAAAAGAAGAATAAAAAACAAATAAGAAATTAAAATAAGACAACCTTAGTTAACATAAAAAGGAGTAAGGTCCGATGGCCAGGGTGGACAGAAAAAACAAAAAAAAACTCCAGAGTCGGTATATATGTAGCCTATACTTTTTAACCTACTGCATGATCTCCAATGCCTACGTACCAGATAGGTTATGTTCCAGATTTAAATGATATTTCCATCACCAAGGTCTGCCATGCCTGAATGTATCCCCTAATTTCAAAAACAACATATTAATTGCAACAGTGACTGTGAACTGCATGTTTACTTTAAAAATAATTGCCTTTAACATTGAATAAGCTTGATAGCAAGTGTTAACATTTATTTTTAATCGATAGCATTAAATCATGTTAGTTAGTGAGCCAAAATACAGTTTTAAATGCTGACTTTAATGATTCTTCTGGAATAAATTAATGTTAAAACTGCCAAGTCGGAAGAAAATATACACTTGAAATGTGCAAGAAGTTTCATTTCACCTTTGTAACTAGCATATCAACTATTTTGGACAGCGATTTCTGTGAAGCTTACTTGGCTCTTCCCACTTTTGCTTGATTTTCTCTCCAAGGATTCCAGGTTTCATCTCATCTCAAAAGATGTGAATGTTAGATTAATTATCAATTTGAAATTGACAATGTGTGAGTGGGTCTTGTGATGGACTAGAACTCCATGCAAGTGTACTTCCTGGTTTGTGTCTAATTTTACCAGGGTTAAGTAAGTTTTAAATGTTGTTTTATTAGCAGAAAATTCTCTAAAGAGACCAAATTTTGAAAACACTATGTGATTAAATGGCTTGAACATGCCACAATTTAATTACATTTACACATTTTCTGTTGTAAAGTTATTTCATAAACAGTTAGTGTTTTACTTAGTGCCAGTAACACCAGCTATTTTAATCAAGTGCTGAAATGGAAATGGAAATGAGCAATGATGGGAGTGCTAAAAGAGCAATATAAATACAGTTAGGTCCATAAATATTTGGACACAGACAACTTTTTCTAATTTTGGTTCTGTACATCACCACAATGAATTTTAAATGAAACAACTCAGATGCAGTTGAAGTGCAGACTTTCTGCTTTAATTCAGTGGGGTGAACAAAATGATTGCATAAAAATGTGAGGCAACTAAAGCAGGTGTGGGCAAGTCCGTCGTTATGTCATTATCAATTAAGCAAATAAAAGGCCTGGAGTTGATTTGAGGTGTGGTGCTTGCATGTGGAAGATTTTGCTGTGAACAGACAACATGCGGTCAAAGGAGCTCTCCATGCAGGTGAAAGAAGCCATCCTTAAGCTGGGAAAACAGAAAAAACCCATCCGAGAAATTGCTACAATATTACGAGTGGCAAAATCTACAGTTTGGTACATCCTGAGAAAGAAAGCAAGCACTGGTGAACTCAGCAACGCAAAAAGACCTGGACGTCCACGGAAGACAACAGTGGTGGATGATCGCAGAATCATTTCCATGGTGAAGAGAAACCCCTTCACAACAGCCAACCAAGTGAACAACACTCTCCAGGGGGTAGGCGTATCGATATCCAAGTCTACCATAAAGAGAAGACTGCATGAAAGTAAATACAGAGGGTGCACTGCAAGGTGCAAGCCACTCATAAGCCTCAAGAATAGAAAGGCTAGATTGGACTTTGCTAAAGAACATCTAAAAAAGCCAGCACAGTTCTGGAAAAATATTTTTTGGACAGATGAAACCAAGATCAACCTCTACCAGAATGATGGCAAGAAAAAAGTATGGAGAAGGCATGGAACAGCTCATTATCCAAAGCATTCCACATCATCTGTAAAACATGGTGGAGGGAGGCAGTGTGATGACTTGGGCGTGCATGACTGCCAGTGGCACTGGGACACTAGTGTTTATTGATGACTAGCAAAATACCCACGCTTCGCAGCGGCGAAGTACTGCCTTAAAATTGTTATTAAGAAGAAAAGTAAACATTTTTAAACTGAGGGAAAATATACAAATAATTATTTGTTAAGGATCTCTTTGTATACCACGTTGTCAGTTCGGCCCTCCGGTTGTAATATGACCAAGCTGTGCGCTGAGCTTACTCTTGAGCATGCAACATACAGTTGGCCATGTGAAAAGCAATCTTGCCTCAAATCAATGCAAACCTTTTGTAGGGTTTGTCCATGAGACTTTTTAATTGTCATTGCGAAGCAGAGCCTTACTGGAAATTGGAGGTGTTTGAATTGAAATGGGAGATCAGAGGGTATAACGGGGATGCGAGGAATAAAAACTCTCTCCCCTGAGCCACTGCCAGTAAAAATAGTTGCCTCAATTAGGTTCTTTTGCAGACACGTGACCTGAAGTCTTGTGCCGTTACAAAGTTTCGGTGGCTGTACGCAAATCCACAATTGGCTTTTTTGAGCCAAACCTGTTGTTTTCGTATTATTATTAGGATCGTACCTAGAAACAGCGTCTCTATGAACTTGTGGATTTGCCTGCGAGTATTTAGCGACAGCGTCTCTATGAACTTGTGGATTTGCCTGCGAATATTTAGCAACAGCGTGTCTATTAACTTGTGGATTTTTCTGTGAGTATTTTGCGGCAGCGTCACAAAGTTGTTTCCGTCTAGCTGCATCAGAAAATGTACCACGACATCTGACACGCCTCCTTTTTACTGTTTTCTCACAGCTTGGATTGCTGCTATCACATGTTGAAGTGACATTCGGCATCTGTCAAGCGTAAGCATACAACCGGTTTCATCGATAACTTCGCATCCAGGTTTTGAGAGTTGAAACATTCATAAACATCAAAGTGTCCACTACTCAAATCGTCACCTGTGAATCTAAGATCTTTAAGAGGCATTGGTGTTTCTCCAAATGTGTAAAATAGGCAGGCAGCCAACTACGTGGGAGGCGTGGGGATGGGGGACGCAAGACACAACCCCGTCTCACATGGCGACCGAGCTGCAGGCTATGGACGTATATATGTATGTAAGTAGGATTCAGTTATGACCATTACGAGTAGAATTTTGAAATGAAACCTGCTTAACTTTTGTAAGTAAGCTGTAAGCTGCCAAATTCCAGCCTTCTACCTACATGGGAAGTTGGAGAATTAGTGATGAGTGAGTCAGTGAATGAGGGCTTTGCCTTTTATTAGTATAGATGTGACACAGGACAGAAGCAGCCGAATGAATTCTGAGGTGTTCTGAGACATACTGTCTGCTCAAATCCAGCTAAATGCAGTCAAATTGATTGGGCGGCGTTTCATGATACAGATGGACAATGACCCAAAACATACAGCCAAATCAACCCAGGAGTTTATTAAAGCAAAGAAGTGACCTGATCTTAACCCAATTGAGCATGCATTTCACATGTTGAAGACTAAACTTCAGACAGAAAGGCCCACAAACAAACAGCAACTGAAGCCGCTGCAGTAAAGGCCTGGCAGAGCATTAAAAAGGAGGAAACCCAGCATCTGGTGATGTCCATGAGTTCAAGACTTCAGGCCGTCATTGCCAGCAAAGGGTTTTCAACCAAGTATTAGAAATGAACATTTTATTTCCAGATATTTAATTTGTCCAATTACTTTTGAGCCCCTGAAATGAAGGGATTGTGTTAAAAAAATGCTTTAGTTGCCTCACATTTTTATGCAATCGTTTTGTTCACCCCACTGAATTAAAGCTGAAAGTCTGCACTTCAACTACATCTGAGTTGTTTCATTTAAAATTCATTTGTGGTAACGTACAGAACCAAAATTAGAAAAAAGTTGTCTGTGTCCAAATATTTATGGACCTAACTGTAAGCAATGACCGAGATGGAAGCCTGCTTGAATTTAAGCTCGTAGTGCTATGATGTTCTGTTATATGTGTATCTATTGCTTTATGTGTATAGGAACTACTTGAAGACACTGGTCTGTCATCCAAAAATTCATTGTCCCTGCAGCGTCCTCCTGGGCCTGCTTCTCAAGGGGTTAAAGGAAGCACTACAAATTATCCATTCTGGCCAGGTACGCATCTTTCCACTTTCATACTTTAGCTTTAACAATACGCAACCTCGCACGCTAATTAGTAATTCTCAAAAAAGTAACTTTTTATACAGTAGAAGGTCTATAGTATCAGACTGTCAACACATATACTGTATAAATCAGAAGACATTTTTACAAGGGCTAGGGTTTTCTTATATCCTTATAGTCCTGAAGCTAGCAAGCACTTCTTTATACAAAGAGATTTGTGAACTTGGAACAAACTATCAAAATGTGTAATTGAAGCAGAAAACTTGACAACCTTTAAGAAGTGTCTGGATGAGATATTGGGACATCTTAGCTATTAGCTAAAAAAAAATTAGCTTGATGGACTGAATGGTCTCCTCTCGTTTGTCAAATGTTTCATATTCTTATGCTGTATTTGACATTATTTACTGTTTTTATAATTCAAAAGAGTCACCCCAATGTGCATCTAGTATGTTGTTCCTTGACAGCATTGTAATCTGATCACTGTTTACTTGTATGTGGTTTTATGTGGACAAACTGTAAACTTGGGGTTCAGGAGGGCTGCAGTATCTGCAGGTTTCATTATAACCACTTTCATTATTAGTAAGCAATTACAATTGCTTGTTGAACATACTGTGTTTGCCTTAATTTTAATGGACTTGCTTTTAAGGATTTAGAACCGTTAATTATGCATTTTCCTGCCATCAGCTGCCAGACAGTGAGATCCAAAATGATCTAGCAGGGTCTTGAGTTTGATAGCTTTGCAGTGAACAGATTAGCATGTACAGTGGGTGAGCATGGTACAACATTAAACAATAACTCATAGTGGTCTTATGTGGTGTTCTGTAAATTTTTTTTATTAGGTGGTTTCTGCTAAAGCATTTATTCCTTCCCATTTTTTAATGACCAGCACTTTGCCACCCTTCTGTTACAGAGTATTATCTCTTTTATATACTCTTATGCTGAGTAACATGTAGGTAAAGCATGCACAAAACTTATCAGCACATACTATTGCATATAGTATTACAGTACATCCTTAAGTCTTACAAATCATATTATCTACATATTATGCTCTGTATTATTGTTATGCATAGAGTAGAAGATGAGAAAAGGAGCCATTTATAGCTGCTGTTTAAAAGAGAGCATAATTCAAAGTATTCCTTTATCATTTACCTTTTCTGGCTTTTCCTGCCTGTCTGTCTGTGCCTCTTACTAGCATTACCTTTTACGGAGTCAGCCATTCTTACATGCCACTTATGATATCCTGTGCATTATGTTCAGTTACCATTGATTGCTAAAAATAAGTGAAAACCATTTATCCAGAACATTCCCTTTTTTAGAGGCAGTCATGCAAGATGTGGCATGGAGCATTTCTCACCAGGAAAGTGTGCACTACCATAATAGATTATAATAAATTAAAGGCTTTAGTCTTGAATAGAAAGGCCTTTATGGGTGGGATACTGTATAATGTACTTTCGAAAAATGATGAAAATCTTAAACATGCAACTTATTGTTTTTACTGTTTTATTGAAAACTGCACTTTAGGCCAGAATTAAAACACTTTTCTGAACTAGTGTGGTGCTGAGATGTCACCCATTGCATGGCTGCACTCAGATCCTAATCTGAATCCTGGTTGGTTTGTCGTGTGGCGGGTGTGGCAATGTGCTGTATCAGCGAGTGCTCCTAACCACCTCCTCCTCCTCCTCTTTTTACAGAGGACACTGTGAAAGGGTGCATCCCAGACACAGACAGGCAGACACGTTCCAGTCCATCACCACACGTTTATTTACAAAGTCACTATTATATACAAGTCCTTACGTGCACCACACCAACAAACCCCCCACAGTCTCCCAAAGTCCTGGCTCCTTCAGCCTTCTCTCTTTTCTTCACACAACACCTTGTCCACATCCTACCTGACTCCAGCCTTGATTGCAGGGCGGCGGCTCCTTAAGTAGGTGGCTGATTGCAGGCCGCACCCAGCCACCTGCGACAACACCTAGATAGTGTATATTAATTACATCAGAAACTGAATCTTTGGAAATTGTCCGGTGTCAGATATTAGAATGTATTGCCAGTCTAATAACTTTCATTCAGCAGAGAACATATGCCGAGGCTTCCACCTTGTGTATTAAGTAACAGTGGCGTAGTTTTTTTTACCAGCAAAAAGTAAATATTCCCTGTGTGTCTTTCTTGCTTGTATCTGCTACTGATACATGCCTCATCCTGTATACTGAGAATATTCACATTACATTATATTAATGAAGTCTTCAGCTTTTTTTAATGCATTTGCGATTAGAAACGTACGACCATACGGCCAACATTAAGCCTGTGTTTATTTGGGAAATTGTATACATTTCCTCCATACTAAAATGTTAGTTTATTCCATATGGTATGAGATAAACACAAATTATAGACATAAAAGGTGTGGGTAACAAGATGCCACTCTGTTTATTAGCTGTGATTCTAAGGTAGACATGAAATATTTATAAAAGAAGTAAAGACTGTTATATCCAGTTGTAGCACCTCTCATGCTGTCTGGTTAGCAGATGGCAGTTTATAATGGGAGTATTGGGTTGTAAGTTGTGGTGATGGAAGTGTCAGAGATAGAGTTTGAGTCTGAGGTTATTTTCTTGTTCTAAATCTACCAAACTGGGGGTGGAAATAATAAACATTTACAAGACTGTATAACCACAAAATCCTTTCCCAGGTGTACCCTTAATATGCAGGGTGAGCTAAAATCAAGTACTACATTTCTCAAGGTCGTTGCGTGAGGTAGAGGCAGCCGAATAGCTTGGGGTGGGGGTCCTTTGATAGGCGATCCCTTATAGTTTTCAGTCAGTAACATGCCTTGGTGCAGGGCGCACTATGCTTTTGCTGTCAAAGTGTCCTTGAAAAACAACAAATCCAACATCACTAAGCAACGTGCCTTCTGAATGCACATCATTATTCCTCCTACTGGTGACATCCCAGATTGGAAAACAATTCTTTAGTAGGTGGCTAAAGTTAAATAGCATTAAACAGAAAATCTCCAGGCCGTCCTCTGACTGTATGAACGCCTGCATTTCCAGCACGTCTTTGAGGAGGATTTTGCATCACTAAAAATGTCACATGTGACCCCACCACTTCTGAGAAAAGGTAACACTATTCTCTTCTGCTTGTTATTTTTCTTGAGTGATCTTGTCACAATATTACTTGGGTTATTCAGTATGTGCAGTAAGAGAATTCCACACAACAATAATGATGGTGTACCAGAAAGAGTCAACAGAAGCACATACTGTATATATAGAACAGTGTCACTGTCAGACAAGTGTAGGCTTCTGAAACTTTCTGGAATGTCTTTGCAGCATTTACAGTTTTGAGTTGAAGAACTCAATTTACAGTGTTTCCTAATAATTACATTCATTATGAACCATAGCGCTCTCTCTCTTAAACAGGCACAGGCAATTCCCAGGTACTTTATTGCTCACTTGGTATATGTTTGATTTTTGTTTAAATTCAGTTACGATTCTTACATCTTGTATTTGGATATTGATGACCCACTATTTTGATAATATATTATTGCCCTTACAGGTGGAATGGAAGAGCCAAATTTGGACCAGATTAAAAAAAAGAGTCAATTTGAAGAAGATATTGATTTTGATAAAAGTAAGTGCTATAACCTATCTTAGAATATAACTTCTCAATGACATTAATGAAGCCTAATAAATCAGACACAACCATTACTTCTTTTTTCTTTTTTTCTTTTATCCATTCTCTGTACTAACATTCCCCTTATTATTCACATTTTTCACCAGTTAAACTTTTCTTCATTCCATCCTTCTGTTATCCAGCAGTAGCTATTTGATTTTGAATATAATTTCTGTAACTGTTGCTTATCTTTATCACTGGAAATTTTCCAAAGCCCTTTCTCTTTCGGTCTGGACATCCTACTATTTTATTTTACACTTTTGGTACTCTAAGCGGCAAGGAACAATATAGCATCTCCAAAAAAAAAAAGATAATCTGTCAAACATGATACATTTAGTCCATGCATTGGTACCTCTTGGTCTTTGCCAAAGTCCAGTGTTGATTTTTAGCAGTTTACCTCCTAGAAGATTTTAATGCTGTTTTGCTCCTCAATTATCTGTCCACTATGAGACCTCAGTTGTTGTCACTTTGAATGTTGAACTCTGCAGAACTGGTTTGGAGTTTTAAGTGGTGGTGTGTTCTGGGCATAATTTAGTAAAAATGTTCATTTTGCTTTCTCTAACATGTATCTTTTAATGAATATTTTGATCTAAAAAAAAAAAGTGCAACACTATATTGTGATTATGTATATCTTTACATTTGAACTCATTGAAGTGTTAGTAGCTCTACTACAGCTTTATCTTGTATTAACTGAGAATCATTTTTCCATTTTTTGTGAAAGAATAATGTTATAAGAATCTTGTCCTTCATTTAAAAAATCCTCACCCTTCTAATATTCCACCTCTGTTAATTAAATTTTTTTTTTATAGATTTGCTTTCAGTTCCACCAGGATTCAAAAAAGGAATGGATTTTAGCAAAAAAGGTTTGAGAAAATTCCCCTCATTTTTATCTTTTACCAACTCATTATTTGAAGATATATCACTTGCATGTTTATTGTTGAGTTATTGAAAATATGTCCTGTTTCAATCTAGACCTTAATGGCCCATTTTCCTCAATCAATTTGTTCTCACTTCTGTCCTCTGTTGATGATGATGCTTTTGATCTGGGCAATGAGGAGAAGGAGGAAATACATATAGGGAAAGTCAATGGGCAGAAGGAAGATCAGCCTTCTAAAAAGTCTCTTCAAAAGACTAACAGCTTAGAAGATCTTGGTGTTGAGGTGAGAAACCATAAAGTATATGAATACATATCTAAGTTTAATAATAATTGCTCACATTAACTCAGCCTTGCGTCAGCATTTTCCCAATACATTTACTGTTGAAGTAAAAATGTTTTTAAAACTATTTTGCAATTTCGTTTTCCATTTTTATAAAGACACCTTACTCTAGTCTTTTATTAAGTTTCTAGTCTATTTTGTTTTATTTTATGCAAGTGTAAAACAATGCTTTCATTTATTTTTGTAATTGTATGTAAATCTTGATTTGCTTCTTTCAGAGTTCTGTTACAACCTCAGATGCTATTCTGCCTTCACCCTCTTCTACCCCAGTGGTGAAAGAACTGGAAAAAGAGCACTGGGCTATTCCAGTAGATGTCCACACTCCCTGTACTGACTTCTATAAACGCATTCCTGATCCTGCATTTAAGGTAATTCACAGATGTGCATTTGCCATTAAGTAGTGAGATGCTTCAGAAAGTGTGGGTATCTAACAGGATAGTTAAGCAATGGTAAAAGGAGACCAAGGACAATTTTAATACAGAACATTATTTGAGAATGTTTCGTTATTTTTCTTTTTTTTTTTAATCCTTAACATACATCCACAAATTATAGAACTATTGGAAGTATAACATTAATAGATGTTCTGCAGCAATTTTAAATCTTCGTGGAGCAGTTTCTTATATATAAACGTCTACGCATGGAAGTGTGTGTGTCTGTCTGTCCGGCCCAGAAGTGCGAGGCAGCCTGAAAGTGCAAGGCTACAGTATGAAGCTCAAAGAAATCGACTCTGTTGCTAAAGTGAAACTGCCAAGAAAAGAGAAACTTGCTTAGCCGCTAATACACAAGCGAGGTGAGCACATCAACAAAATTAAACCTCAGAGGAAAGAGAAACTTGCTTAGCAGCTGATAGACAACGGAGGCGAGCATGTTGGCAAAACAAAAAAACGCTGAGGAAAGAGAACCTCACTTAACCGCCAATGCACAACCGATGCAATTGATTGAAGTGCCAGAATTCATGGTTTCTAGGAGCCGGGCTTTTTACAGCAGGGGCCTGCACAGCTAGTTTTATTATATTTGCCATCAAACAGAATCTATGCCAACTACAGACAACATTTTCCACTGTCATAGTCCACTCTATTATATCATGGGACAACAAAGAACTACCACTGAAAAGATGAAACCACAGTATCTTACAAAAATTCCAGACTGTTTACATACAATAACCTTAGTGATGGAAACTTTATAGTGGTAATTTGATCTAATTTATTAATGGACTAGCAAAATACCTGTGCTTCGCAGCGGAGAAGTAGTGTGTTAAAGAGGTTATGTAAACATATATATACATATACATATATACATATATATACATATCTACATATCAACATATATATACACATACATACACACACATATATACATATACACATACAGTGGTGTGAAAAACTATTTGCCCCCTTCCTGATTTCTTATTCTTTTGCATGCTTGTCACACAAAATGTTTCTGATCATCAAACACATTTAACCATTAGTCAAATATAACACAAGTAAACACAAAATGCAGTTTTTAAATGATGGTTTTTATTATTTAGGGAGAAAAAAAATCCAAACCTACATGGCCCTGTGTGAAAAAGTAATTGCCCCCTTGTTAAAAAATAACCTAACTGTGGTGTATCACACCTGAGTTCAATTTCCGTAGCCACCCCCAGGCCTGATTACTGCCACACCTGTTTCAATCAAGAAATCACTTAAATAGGAGCTGCCTGACACAGAGAAGTAGACCAAAAGCACCTCAAAAGCTAGACATCATGCCAAGATCCAAAGAAATTCAGGAACAAATGAGAACAGAAGTAATTGAGATCTATCAGTCTGGTAAAGGTTATAAAGCCATTTCTAAAGCTTTGGGACTCCAGCGAACCACAGTGAGAGCCATTATCCACAAATGGCAAAAACATGGAACAGTGGTGAACCTTCCCAGGAGTGGCCGGCCGACCAAAATTACCCCAAGAGCGCAGAGACGACTCATCCGAGAGGTCACAAAAGACCCCAGGACAACGTCTAAAGAACTGCAGGCCTCACTTGCCTCAATTAAGGTCAGTGTTCACGACTCCACCATAAGAAAGAGACTGGGCAAAAACGGCCTGCATGGCAGATTTCCAAGATGCAAACCACTGTTAAGCAAAAAGAACATTAGGGCTCGTCTCAATTTTGCTAAGAAACATCTCAATGATTGCCAAGACTTTTGGGAAAATACCTTGTGGACTGATGAGACAAAAGTTGAACTTTTTGGAAGGCAAATGTCCCGTTACATCTGGCGTAAAAGGAACACAGCATTTCAGAAAAAGAACATCATACCAACAGTAAAATATGGTGGTGGTAGTGTGATGGTCTGGGGTTGTTTTGCTGCTTCAGGACCTGGAAGGCTTGCTGTGATAGATGGAACCATGAATTCTACTGTCTACCAAAAAATCCTGAAGGAGAATGTCCGGCCATCTGTTCGTCAACTCAAGCTGAAGCGACCTTGGGTGCTGCAACAGGACAATGACCCAAAACACACCAGCAAATCCACCTCTGAATGGCTGAAGAAAAACAAAATGAAGACTTTGGAGTGGCCTAGTCAAAGTCCTGACCTGAATCCAATTGAGATGCTATGGCATGACCTTAAAAAGGCGGTTCATGCTAGAAAACCCTCAAATAAAGCTGAATTACAACAATTTTGCAAAGATGAGTGGGCCAAAATTCCTCCAGAGCGCTGTAAAAGACTCATTGCAAGTTATCGCAAACGCTTGATTGCAGTTATTGCTGCTAAGGGTGGCCCAACCAGTTATTAGGTTCAGGGTGCAATTACTTTTTCACACAGGGCCATGTAGGTTTGGATTTTTTTTTCTCCCTAAATAATAAAAACCACCATTTACAAACTGCATTTTGTGTTTACTTGTGTTATATTTGACTAATGGTTAAATGTGTTTGATGATCAGAAACATTTTGTGTGACAAACATGCAAAAGAATAAGAAATCAGGAAGGGGGCAAATAGTTTTTCACACCACTGTACATACATACACACATATATATATATATATACACATACATACATACATACACACATATATATATATATATATATATATATATATATATATATATATATATATATATATATATATACAAACATACAGACATATACATATTTAAATATATATCGCGGATTTTTTGCTGGTTCACGGATTTCTGCGGACAATGGGTCTTTTAATTTCTGGTACATGCTTCCTCAGTTGGTTTGCCCAGTTGATTTCATACAAGGGACGCTATTGGCAGATGGCTGAGAAGCTAGATTGCTTACTCTTCTCTCTCTCTTGCGCTGACTTTCTCTGATCCTGACGTATGGGGATTGAGCAGGGGGGCTGTTCGCACACCTAGACGATACGGACGCTCGTCTAAAAATGCTGAAAGATTATCTTCACGTTGCTATCTTTTGTGCAGCTGCTTCCTGAAACGACATGCTGCACGGTGCTTCGCATACTTAAAAGCTCGAAGGGCACGTATTGATTTTTGACTGAAAAACAAACTTTGTCTCTCTCTATCTCTCTCTCTCTCTCTCTCTCTCCCTCTCTCCCTGCTCCTGACGGAGGGGGTGTGAGCTGTCGCCTTCAACAGCTTTGTGCCGTGGTGCTTCGCATACCTAAAAGCCAAACAGCCCTATTGATGTGTTTGCTAGAGATTGTTTTCTCTATCAATGTGACATTCTGTGCTCCTGACACGCACTCCTTTGAAGAGGAAGATATGTTTGCATTCTTTTAATTGTGAGACAGAACTGTCATCTCTGTCTTGTCATGGAGCACAGTTTAAACTTTTGAAAAAAAGACAAATGTTTGTTTGCAGTGTTTGAATAACGTTCCTGTCTCTCTACAACCTCCTGTGTTTCTGCGCAAATCTGTGACCCAAGCATGACAATATAAAAATAACCATATAAACATATGGTTTCTACTTCGCGGATTTTCTTATTTCGCGGGTGGCTCTGGAACGCAACCCCCGCAATGGAGGAGGGATTACTGTATAGAGCCAAATCCCCGTGCTTTGCAGTGGCGAAGTAGTGCTTTTAAATTTTTATTAAGAACAAAAGAAAATTTTTTTAAATTGAGGGAAAATATACCAATAACAATTTGTTAAGGATCTGTTTTTTTGTGAAGCTGCCTTTACACAGCCTCTCCGCTGTTTTATAAACGAACGGCATATAAGGCCATCCTTTCTCCTTGCTTAGCGGTTCTGTATTCTTTTATTGTTCGTTTATTACGATTGTTATAGTTATCCATATTACTAACCGAGAATGCTAAACCGGATGATGGACGCAGGCACATCCGGCAATGGGCCGTAGCTGCAAAAAGACGCACTGCGCAGGCGCAAAAAGAGTCCGCGAGAGTCGGCTGAGGAGCCGAGAAAGGCGGACAAAAGAGGGCGAGAGAGGCGGATGAGGGGCCGCGAGAGGCGGACAAGACCACAGAAAAAAGGAGTGAGCACAGGAAAAATGGAGAAATGAGGAAACGCAGGCAAAGCACGAAACACATTGCACACGAAACTAGACCCAAAAAAAAAAAAAAGAGGCTCGCGCACAACAGCAAGGCACCCCCCCCCCCCACAGGCACCGGACGGGACACACACCAAGAGGGGGATTCAACAAGCCCATGGAACACAAAAAAAAGAACACAAAACCACCCCACAGACCCCACAAGCAAGGGACGGGACACACACAAACAGGGGGATTCAACAAGACACAAGAACACAAAAAGAAAGAAGACGCTCGCGCGACAACAATCCTCAAAACCCCCCACACACACACACACACACACACATCCATAAGAAGTGACACCCAAAGCCACATATTCTAAAGTGAACATCAACACCTTCACACTAGACAGCATAGGTGTCAGCATTGGTGGATCTCCTTACAATAAAGCACTATTAACCGTTCAACTGCAGAAAAGGAAACATATTAACAGTGACTGCGATCCTCCTTATTACTTATCCATATTTCGCATGCTGAGAAAGAAACAAGTCATGAACACACGGTCACGGGTACAAAACGAAAAGGAAAGGATAACAGGAACAAACACACGAACACGAAAGAAACAACAAAATAGACGGCTATGCAGCATAGGTGGATCTCATTACAATAAGGCACTATTAACCGTTCAACCGCAGAAAAGGCTCCATATTAACAGTGAGTGCAATACTCCTTATTACTTATCCATATTTCTAAAAGAAAAAATGACTCGACTCCAAAAACGCAAAGCTCAACTAAAGCTTCTAACTAACAATGTACCTAAAAGTAAAAACTTTATGAACTGCATTAGATCCTACAATAGTTCATTTAATATGCACAAATCTACATCCTAGATCCACATGACGCAAACTATCAATCAAAGTGCTGCATCGCAACAGGCACGGATTCAAAACGAAACACCTCCCGTCTCAGACATACGTTAATGGCAGCGAAGGCTACAACGGGCTTCTCACACAGCACAGGCAAATCGATTACAGCTCCAAAACAGCACGTCCCAAATACTACACATGCAACAACGCGCCTCTCAAACGGCACAAGCAAAACATACACCAGGAAAACTCATTCGGATTAATGAATGTCATTTGCAATCATTGTCATTCAGTTCACTTCCCTGAAGAAACAACTGGCAATACAAGTTATACATTTACACGTTGTTGTCAAAAGGGTCAAATTAGACTGCCTTCTTTACATTCATATACTGAATATCTACAGAAGCTTATAACTGACGATGTACCTGAAAGTGAAATCTTTATCAACTACATTAGATCCTACAAATCGGAATCCACTATGAACATTAACGGTGGCACTGCACGTGACATCCGTCTTGAAAAAATGTTGTTTATTGATGAATGTTCAATGGCATGAACAAACGTTTATGAATAATAATATTCGATTTGCAGGAAAGGTACTTTTATGAGGAGGAGATTTTAGACAGTGATTAGCTATTCTTCCAGATGCCATGCACTCAGCTATTGTTCGGTGCACCTTAAAATACGCAGACAATTGGCATTGCTTTCAAAAGATACAGTTAGTAAAAAAGATACGATGTCCAGAACCAGATCATAACAATTGCTTATTACAACTGAGAGATGGTACACTCACCAATACAGATGGACTTCAGCCACATATTATTACAATTCCTCAAGCCTTTATCTGCGACGACTTAGTTACAGAGAGATTTGGAACAGCAATCTCATTAGACCAAATGCCCCTTTTAACACAACGCACTATATTATGTCCAAAAAATATTAATGTGGAAAACATAAATACCCAAGTCATTCCATTACTTCCTGGAGAGACACAACTCTTTCTAAGCTCTGACAAACTTGACTCTGATCACAACAATAACCATCTTAAATGACCTTACAAGTTCTGAGCTGGAATTACCTTTTACACTTAAACGGCATGTACAAAGAAATTTTCAAATAAACCTTTACACTGTGCCACACACTTTATTGTTTGCTTTCTATTTGCATCATCTACACCGTCACACTATTCTATATCTCATTCATACATCACGCTCTTTGTCATTCCCAACACCAGGGGTTGGCGAGCGAAGCTAGCAGGGGGCGGAGCCCCCTAGTTGTGTAGCTATTTGAGACTCACTTTTCTCTTCAGGTACCCATTTCCTTTATGTAGTCCGCGGATTCTCAGCTATTTTTTGTTTGTTTATTACGATTATAGTTATTTATTGATTCCCTTCTTTAGCTGACTGCCTGCTCATATAAGGCGCTCTGCTGTTTTTTTGTGAAGCAGCCTTTACACAGCTTTTCCGCTGTTTTATAAACGAATGCCATATAAGGTCTTCCTTTTTCCTTGCTTCGCCAAGGAAGCAGCCTTTTTATTTAATCCACGGATTCTCCGCTGTTTTTTTGTTCGTTTATTACAATTGTTATAGTTCTCTTTTGTATACCACGTTGTCAGTTCAGCACTCCGGTTGTAGTATGACCAAGCCGTGCAAGCTTACTGTTGAGAATGCAACGTATAGTTGTACAGGAGAAAAGCAATCTTGCCTCAAATCAATGGCAACCTTTTGTAGGTCTATGAACTTAATTTAAACTTTATGTTCATATGTTCACGTGAGCCGCTCTCTTGTGTGATGTTGCGATGTCCACGGCTTTATTTAATGTTAGCTAAGACCCGGCACTTAAAAGTTTCTCGCTACAGCAATTTTAACTCCGTTACAAAGTGATCCAAAGTCTCGTTTATACCTCGTGTCTTCTCATTAAACTTGTATGTCGCGAATATGGTATTGCAAACGGCAGCGGGAGCGTTTCTATAAACTTAATTTAAACTTACGGTTTACACCGTGCTTTGTTTCCGCAGTAGCTGCACTTATGAATATGCTTGTATGCGTCACTCACTCGCTTCTTATTGTTTCGCTGCCTTCTCAATTGTGTAATGAATGTTTTCTTCAGCGCTCTTTGGGGCTCTTCCTTGTTTTGTACGTACTGTGTTCACAGTCAGTTCACGTGATTATGTGGGTGGCGTGATGATGTGATACGCAACTCTGCCTCCCACGGCCATGGGGGTGCACTCTATTACAGTATATGAACAAAAAAGAGGTTCCAGTTATGACCATTACGCGTAGAATTTCGAAATGAAACCTGCCTAACTTTTACAAGTAAGATGTAAGGAATGAGCCTGCCAAATTTCAGCCTTCCACCTACACGGGAAGTTGGAGAATTAGTGATGAGTGAGTCAGTCAGTCAGTCAGTGAGTGAGTCAGTGAGGGCTTTGCCTTTTATTAGTATAGATTAACAGAGGAAGCAGTCTCGGAAGTAAATTTAAATGGGTATTGTAATTTATAGATTTCTCATTCACAAATTTAATCTAGATTAGGGATCATGTCAAAACATAATAAAAGAATGCAGTGTAGGATTACCATGTTAATGAATTTGTACTTTATACAGATAATTAAAATATACAAATGTATCTGGATACATATCTATTCATATTCCTCTTTGGGGGAAAAAGACAGTTTTCCTTGATCTATGCCTCTGCTCCACAGTTTAAAATTACAAATTAAACATTTCAGATGTTATTAAAGTGCACATTGCAGACTTTTATATAGGGTATAGGGTATTTGCAGAGATTTCAGTCACACCATGTAGAATTGACAACACTTTTTATACTGGATTCCCCATTTCAGGGAACCCTTAAAGTCTGCAATATTTACTTTTAATATAGAGAAAGAGATAGATAGATATATTTATTGTCAAGCTTGGATTGCAGATTTGCACAAGAGACAGGAAGGCGAGACCAGGTTTCCAAGGAAAAATAATCTTATTGCTGAGCATGCAGGAACAGTCTCGAGGCTTTATTCAAAATACAGAGGTACCTCAGTATACGTCCTTAATCCATTCCAGATCCTTGGACTTATACCAAACAGGACGTATACCAAACAAATTTTTCCCTTAAGAAATAAAGGGAAAATGATGATGAATTCATTCCCATGAAAAAAAATCCTATTGTTATTAGCATATTATACATTGATGGGTTTGTATAAAATAATTTAAACACTGCTTAATACTAAAATACATAAATACAAAAGCAATTAAATGAAATAAATGAAAATTTAACCTCACTTTACTTTTTAATAACGTCTTTGTTTTTCACAATCGTAGATACCGTCATTCTCGGCATACGGTATGCAGCAGCCAAGTCCCGGATACGCATGCCACCTTTATACTTTTCAACAATCAATTCAAATTTACGCGAGAAAACACAAAATTACATGGAAATTCACAGAGAGTTATAATGCAGGTTGTTCACTGAATGCTAGCAACTGGTGTACTGACGCTTGTGGGCAGTCGTGGCTTTGTCTCGAGAGAGGTAAACAAGGGTAGCGTGCGGCTTGTTCACTGAATGCTAGCAACTGGCGTACTGATGCACATGGGCAGTCGTGCCTTTGTCGAGAGAGAGGTAAACAAGGGTAGCGCACGGTGTTCTAGCATGCGAGTTGTATTCCAAACAAAGGTCGTATACCAAGCAAAATTTTTCGCGTCCAAACAGGACGTATACCAAGTTGGACTTATTCTAAAGCGGACGTATACCGAGGTACCACTGTAGGAGTTTTTCTTCAGTACATAAGTACGCAGGATAGAAGCAGCAGCACGGGCAGTCGTCCTGCTTTAGCTCCCATCTGTATATTAACAGAACACAAGGCCGAGCAGGTTCAGTGGCTCGAAAGCACCAGCTGGGGCAGATGAAGCCTGGAGGAGAGAGAACAGGAAAGTGTGCAATTGGGAACGTCGGAGCTCAGCTCAAATGTTCTAAACATTGTGCGACAATCATGTTATGTGGTAAGCCTGCAGCTGATCCTGCATGCTTAAGACTGTCCTTCTTTCCCATTGAAATACTGTCTAAGAGGGAGCTTGTCGAAGGCCAGCTGTGTTATTTTGCCATTGGTTTACTGTTTAACAGAATGTCAGCGTGCAGCTAAAGGAGTGCTGGAGTGCAGTTGCCAGCATTATGTGTTAGGAATATGTAGCAGATCAGCTACCAAGCTGTCTTTGTGCAGGTGCTGCTGCCATCAGAGACAGTGAATCACCAGCGACAGTGTTCACAATATATATAATATACTACTGCATTTATGCAAAACCAACACATATATCATAAGTATTTTATCTACTGAAATAAATACATACAGTGCATCCGGAAAGTATTCACAGCGCATCACTTTTTCCACATTTTGTTATGTTACAGCCTTTTTCCAAAACGGATTAAATTCATTTTTTCCTCAGAATTCTACACACAACACCCCATAATGACAATGAGAAAAAAGTTTACTTGAGGTTTTTGCAAATTTATTAAAAATAAAAAAACTGAGAATCACATTTACATAAGTATTCACAGCCTTTGCTCAATACTTTGTTGATGCACCTTTGGCAGCAATTACAACCTCAAGTCTTTTTGAATATGATGCAACAAGCTTGGCACACCTATCCTTGGCCAGTTTCGCCCATTCCTCTTTGCAGCATCTCTCAAGCTCCATCAGGTTGGATGGGATGCGTCGGTGCACAGCCATTGTAAGAGATGTTCAATCGGATTCAAGTCTGGGCTCTGCCTGGGCCACTCAAGGACATTCACAGAGTTGTCCTGAAGCCACTCCTTTGATATCTTGGCTGTGTGCTTAGGGTTGTTGTCCTGCTGAAAGATGAATTGTCGCCCCAGTCTGAGGTCAAGAGCGCTCTGGAGCAGGTTTTCATCCAGGATGTCTCTGTACATTGCTGCAGTCATCTTTCCCTTTATCCTGACTAGTCTCCCAGTCCCTGCCGCTGAAAAACATCCCCACAGCATGATGCTGCCACCACCATGCTTCACTGTAGGGATGGTATTTGCCTGGTGATGAGCGGTGCCTGGTTTCCTCCAAACGTGACGCCTGGCATTCACACCAAAGAGTTCAATCTTTGTCTCATCAGACCAGAGAATTTTCGTTCTCATGGTCTGAGAGTCCTTCAGGTGCCTTTTGGCAAACTCCAGGTGGGCTGCCATGTGCCTTTTACTAAGGAGTGGCTTCCGTCTGGCCACTCTACCATACAGGCCTTATTGGTGGATTGCTGCAGAGATGGTTGTCCTTCTGGAAGGTTCTCCTCTCTCCACAGAGGACCACTGGAGCTCTGACAGAGTGACCATCGGGTTCTTGGTCACCTCCCTGACTAAGGCCCTTCTCCCCCGATCGCTCAGTTTAGATGGCCGGCCAGCTCTAGGAAGAGTCCTGGTGGTTTCGAACTTCTTCCACTTACGGATGGTGGAGGCCACTGTGCTCATTGGGACCTTCAAAGCAGCAGAAATTTTTCTGTAACCTTCCCCAGATTTGTGCCTCGAGACAATCCTGTCTCGGAGGTCTACAGACAATTCCTTTGACTTCATGCTTGGTTTGTGCTCTGACATGAACTGTCAACTGTGGGACCTTATATAGACAGGTGTGTGCCTTTCCAAATCATGTCCAACCAACTGAATTTACCACAGGTGGACTCCAGTTAAGCTGCAGAAACATCTCAAGGATGATCAGGGGAAACAGGATGCACCTGAGCTCAATTTTGAGCTTCATGGCAAAGGCTGTGAATACTTATGTACATGTGCATACTCAATTTTTTTATTTTTAATAAATTTTCAAAAATCTCAAGTAAACTTTTTTCATGTTTTCATTATGGGATGTTGTGTGTAGAATTCTGAGGAAAAAATAAATTTAATCCATTTTGGAATTAGGCTGTAATATAACAAAATGTGGAAAAAGTGATGCGCTGTGAATACTTTCTGGATGCACTGTATGTTCATCTAGAAAGCATTTTTAATTTCTTTTCTAGGACAGATAAAAATGTTAGCTTTCTGAACTGGTTTTCAATATAGTGCAGTACTTAAACACACATGCTTTCAAGTTTCAATGGCAGAGGCGTGGACATTTTGAATATAATAATATATATAATACACACTGCTTCCCATGTCACTGGATTTATATTCCACAGCTGTGGCCAATAAACTGCAAATTTTACCATAGCACTAAGATAGCAAAGACCATTTTGAAGTAAACCCAGCAGCAGTGAAGCTGATCACTTTAAGACAGATCATACTCCATCACTTCAGATCACAGTTGCAGCTGAGCTGATTTATAGTGCAATATGTTCTCAATGAGCTTGGCTTTGCAGCAACATGCCATGTTGTCCCCACAGAGTGAGAACTGAAACAGCATCAGCAACTCTACAAGAAAGGAATTATTGGCAGCTTCCATCACTCACTCGACTATTTGCTAAAATGTGCTCATATATTTTCAGTGAAGTCACATGTTAAAGTCACTTGCAGCAGCATACATGCTGTCTAGAGGCTTCTAATAGACATATGATATACATAATGATTCATAGTTGATGCCATAATGGGCTATGAATGCACTGTAAAATTTACAGGTATATATATATTTATAATATACTAGCCGTTCCCCGTGGCTCTGCCCTCGTAGTAGTGAAACGAGATACACTTTAAAAATCAATAAACAACTAGGTATTGCTAGCTAAGGCAAGTTACGCTCCAAAACGCAGAGGTAGACCAACTCCCCACTCCTGACATCGTGTTTCCGTCACCCCTCAGCCCACAGCCTCTGTCTCGGATTAGCGCAAATATATCTCCCCTGCAAGCAAACTATGATTCGTAGTGCAATGATAAAAGTCACAAAATCAACTGGAATGTTCAAGCACATTATAGAAAAAAGTCTGATCTAAATCCATTAAGTAGTCCTCTCGTTTGCTAGTTAAGCAGATGTAAGGTACGCCCCGGGGCTGGCGCATGAGTGAGGAGGGCCCCGCCTCCCTCCCCTCTGCTCACTGCATCTCTCTTGGATTCACGCAAATAAATCGGTACTGCAAGCAAACTAGATACTTAGTGCGATGAGAGAAGTCGCAAAATCAACCGGAATGTTCAAGCAAATTATAGAAAAAAACCTGATCTAAATCTGTTAAGTAGTTCTCTTGTGAAAAGCAGACAGACAGACGTTGGATTTATTTATTTATGAATGTATGTATTTATTTATTGTTACAGTAAAAAGTAATTTTAGGAGTGTAAGCCAAATGTGATCCCAAATGTAATTTAAATGTCTTTTTTTTTTTTTCTTTTCTGCTAGTGGCCATTTGAGTTGGATATATTTCAGAAGCAGGCCATATTACACCTGGAGAACCATGAGTCTGTATTTGTGGCAGCTCACACCTCTGCTGGAAAAACAGTTGTAGCGGAGTATGCTATTGCTCTTTCACAGAAGCACATGACTAGGTAAGAGATTATTTATGAAGCTGTGAATGCCATTCATCAAGTTGAAGTTAATCAGGTAACACTAGCAGTAGTAATGCCCACATATAATCTTTGTAGCTTACCTCTTATTAATGTTGGTTTTTTTTTTTTTTACACTCGGTCAAACTGTGGAATTATTTTGCCCATAATACTATATATATTTTTCTAGATGTTTCTATTTATTAGTTATTTTCATGGTGTCGTAATCATTTTTGATTGTGAATGCCACAATTTGGGATGTTTTCATGTTGCGGCAGTCATGTTGGTTATAGTAACTACATTCAGATGGAACCACATGACCACTGGGACATAAATTGCAGCAACATATTCAAGATGATGATGCAGTAGTGCTGATGTCTTTTATTTGATTTGCCAGCAAAACGTGGTGAAGCATTTGGTTAGTGAAAAATCTTTTTTGTGAGCTATGATCTTGTGTATATTTTGACACAATTATTGAAACAACTATTAGTTAACATATTGGGCTTTGGTATTTTGGTTTGCTATGTTTTTGGGCTTTGGCCCCTCTACATAACTTAGACAAACATTTTGTCTTCATTTCCTGGTCCGCTCCCATACTTTTATACCCTTAGGCTTACTTTTTCCACTACTGGCAGAGCAATTAAAAGGTTGTTTTGTTTTTGTTGAAGGCATATAGTTGAAATAAAGCCTCTGTTAGCTTTTAATGGAACAGCTGTTGGAGGAAATTAACTATTGAGTATTGTAAAGACGGGGGGTGTCTTTGAGCCCAAAAACCCTAGACACCCCACATTAAATAGTCCCAGGTGTAAAATAAATGGTTTTATTTTCACAAAATACCACAAACACAGGTGAATCCTCTTCCAGGTGAGCTTTGCCTTCTGCCTCCCAACTCTGATTTACTGGATGAGGCTGGACAGGTCACTTTTATGTGAGACCCTGGAGCACGTCCGGTACTGGGGCACAGCCCAACGGATGCACTTCTGGGTCAGACAAAAGTCTCTTGAAGCAGGGATTCCTTCTCCCTGCAGTGCCCTACCAAGGACTGCAACTCCTATAAATCCCTGCGGCTGTCCTTAACTGGGTCCACGCCAGCAGAGCATTTCCCTCTGTCATACTGGGGGTTGGGGAAACTGCCCTGGATACACCAACTCCCCCACCTTATCCGTAAAGTTATTCCTTTGTAAGGGATGCAGCTTCAGTTCCATCCTAGCTGGGTTACGCCTCCTTCCATTATGGTGTCTCTACCGGGAAAGGGTCCAACACAGCACTCACACTATCCATTTTGAAAAATAATTAACTAAAACATAGTTTAGAGACGAATACTTGTGCCTAACTGAACGTTTTGCTTCTCTGGACTAAAGTACCATATGTCTGTGCCTAGTCTGAATAGAGAATTAATGAAATTTAGCAATCTAAACATCATTATTACATTTTCTGCTTGTGCATAAACATGGATCTACAGTCTGGCTTGTTTGCTTCATCATTTTTTTGATGATGAAGCAGGATAGCTTTTTGTACTGGGTAAAAACTATAGTGTACCAGAAAGTGATCAGTCAGATTAAATGCAATAAAGTTTAACAACTGCTTAGCATTAAATTACATTCTGCTGATGAATGAATGGATATTTGTACTTAGGTTGTATGTGCCTTCCAAACCAGTCTGCTCTTAACATCCCCAAGTTACGTGGCATCATTCAAGCAATCCAAATGATTTTGAAAAGCAATAATTCACTGAGTCTTAATCTGTCAGTTTGTTTATTTTGGAAAGCTGTACCTATTACAATATTTGGCAATGAAATTGTAAAGTGGGCCCAATAATTAATGGTTTCATTGATTAATAGTGCCTGTGTGTTGCAGTGGGCAAATGTTAAGAAATCACATTGCTAGTGTTTCATTCTTTATACTATTTGTGCACCTTTATCATTTATGTTATTTCTTTATGTCTGAATAATCTCGACATCATTTCAAATGAATTACTCACATTGACAATTGGTAACTGCAGCAAAATTATAAATTATTTAACTTTCTGACTGCAGTGATCCGTTTATTGCATACAGAAGAGCTGACAAAGCAAAATAACAGTATTATTCCATATTTGCCTGAAAGCAAACTCGTGCCTAGCTTTTAATAAATACTGCATTAAGGTTTTGTCAGGAAATGAATAGCATCACACCTTGATCCCAAATAGTTAACTTTAATATTACCACTTTTTTATACAGTAAATGTGTTGAAGATTATCGTGTATTTTATTAAATATATTTATACAGAATGGAGTATATTCTAAATATTATGTTCCCTATTAGGAAGGCTACTAATGCAGTGGGCTTGGCATAATCTGGCTACAGTACATGCATGGTTTCTGGAATCTATATATATAAAATCCCTATGTGCGTCCAGGTGTCCGTGTGTGGGTGTCTTCTGATGAAGTGCGCATGCGCGGGGCATGGTGCGACGCGCGATATTACTGTCAGAGAAAGTTAGAGGCGTTTTACAGAAATACAAACCAGTATTACTGCGAGAGGAAATTAAAGGTACACAGTACAGTGACTCATATTACAGCCACATACAAGCCAGTATTACTGTCAGAGGAGATTAAAGGCATATTACCGACGCGCACGCCTGTATTACCGCCAGAGAAAATTAAAGGTATATTACGGACGTACAAGCCAGCGGACGTACAAGACGGTATCCTTCAATAAGGGCGCGCACAGGCATCCTTCAATAAGGGCGTGCACAAAAAGGCGAGCCTCAAAAGGGTGACCTCAGTTGGGCGCAGCGAATAAAGGCGCACGTAAATAAAGATCTGAACCGTTGTTGCTCTTCACATATTCCAGAGCCATTTGAACTAAATTATCTACGAACGCCTTTATTCGCCGCGCTCAATTGAGGTCGCCCTTTTGAAGCTCTCCTTTTTGTGCGCACCCTTATTGAATAGAGCCGTACAAGACAGTATTACTGTCACAGAAAATTAGACACACAATACACGGCGGCAGCCCACGAAGAACGGTCAGCTCAGCAAGTAAACATCAACAAAAGAAAGGCTGAAAGAAAGAAAAATACGACCAACAAAAAGAATGAGGTCAAAGTCCCTTGCCATTTAATATAGACTGTTCCTACTAATGTTTATGCACTACTGTTCTAGCGCCCGTTATTGTAACGGGCTAAATGACTAGTATGATAAATAAATGTTTTGTATTCATTTAACATTCTTACATATAGGGTGGTCCAGATCTAACTATGCAACTTTTAATGCAATGCAATAATTGCATAATTAGATCTGGACCATCCTGTATTTATTGTATACATACATTTTTCACCCCTCCATCATATTTTAACTTTTCATTTTACATTAAAATGCACAACATCCAGCCAATTTTGTTTTTAAAATGCCTGTTTTAATTTTCTGTTTTTCTGTGCACCTTTGGCTGAACATTAATGTATGTTCAGTTCATCAAAATCCAAATATAACACATTTCCTGAAACGTTTTGTTTATGCTGTTCTTATTGGAAAAAAACCTGTAGACATGCCTGCATATTGACTTTTTTAAGCTTTAAAAATTCATTCTTTTTCTGCTCTTATGACATTGTTGCTTTATGTAACAGAACAATCTACACATCACCCATTAAAGCCCTATCTAATCAGAAGTTCAGAGATTTCAAAACTACTTTCCAGGATGTGGGATTGTTAACTGGGGATGTGCAGCTCCGGCCAGAGGCATCGTGCCTCATTATGACTACTGAGATTCTCCGGTAAGTTTCAGACAAAAGCCTGAGAAAAGCAGTTTTTGTTATTGTAAATGCTCTCAATATACAGTATCATTATGTGCTTGTCCTCCCTGTAGATCAATGCTATATAATGGATCAGATGTTATCAGAGACTTGGAATGGGTGATTTTTGATGAAGTTCACTACATCAATGATGCAGAGGTACACAATTTATTAATTTGTTTGTTTATTGTTACAGTATGTGACACTGAAAGAATACTGTAGTTGCAACCAGAATTAGGAAGGGAGAAATGTTCCATTTTTTTATTCTCATTTACTGTCGTGTTCTGTTTCACAGCAATATTTCATTACCTCATATCTCTTAATGGGGAGAACTGTCATGTGAGCTCTCATTTTGTTACGTCTTTATTGAAATGATAATTTTCTAATTTAGTTGTTATCATATGGTATTGTGCCCTGGATCCTGGGCACTTGGAGAAACTTGCTCTATCACAGTCCTAGTTCTTGTTCTGCTTTTCAGAATGAAATTCTCAACAGGTCTTGTGATCTTCATTCCAGAAGATCATTGTGCTTGACTACTAATGCACCCCCTTATTTGTTTTGCTTTCAGAGAGGAGTAGTCTGGGAGGAGGTATTAATAATGTTGCCAGATCATGTCAACATCATCTTATTGAGTGCTACCGTGCCCAACACATTGGAATTCGCTGACTGGATTGGGTAACTTAGTTAAATAAACATTTCAGTCCTTTTGTACTTCTTGGTGACTTCCAACATATTAAAATATCAACCATTGGAGTCAAACACACTGGAGGGCCTGAACAGTTATATATTTCCTTCCTTGTAACATAAAGCTATATTTTAAATTTTAATTAATCTCTTTTCTTAATTGCTTATATTCCATTTCTTATTTGTGTATTATGCTCTGCTGTCTATCCATTCATATCAAAGTCTATGAATTAAAAATGCAACATAAATTGTCATCTTTGCATTAGCATAATTCAAAAAAGTAATAAAAAACCTTAGCTCAAATGAAATTTTATTTTTTGTTGAATAAAGTCCCCTTAAAATATAATAATTTATTCATGCAGTCTTTTCATACAATAAGCAACATTGGTGAAAATGAAGTCACTTTTTGTCCTGCAACAATTTTCATTCATCAGCTAAAATTTGCTAAAGATAGGACTTTTATACATTTTTTACATTTTATTTATTACATAATGCTAAGTTTATTTCATAATTTGTATACTTCCTGTGACCTGCATGAGTGATTTGATAAATGACAACCATTGAAAAATTTGGGCAGATATGATTTGTTTGTCATTGAAAAAAATATTATATCCTCTTTAATAAAATCCCTGTGTGCGTCCAGGTGTCCATGTGTGTGTCTTCTGGTGAAGTGCGCATGCGCGGGGCACGGTGCGATGCGCGATATTACTGTCAGAGAAAGTTACAGGCGTTTTATGAAAATACAAACCAGTATTACTGCGAGAGGAAATTAAAGGTACACAATACAGTGACGCATATTACAGCCACATACAAGCCAGTATTACTGTCAGAGGAGATTAAAGGCATGTTACCGACGCGCACGCTATACCACCAGAGAAAATTAAAGGTATATTACAGACGTACAAGCCAGCGGACGTACAAGACAGTATTACTGTCACAGAAAATTAAAGACACACAATACACGGCGGCAGCCCACGAAGAACGGTCAGCTCAGCAAGTAAACATCAACAAAAGAAAGGCTAAAGGACAAAGAAAAATACGACCAACAAACAAAATGAGATCAAGGTCCCTTGCCATTTAATATAGACTGTTCTTACTAATGTTTATGCACTACTGTTCTAGCGCCCGTTATTGTAACGGGCTAAATGAGTAGTTCTTATATAATAATAAAGTTATTTACCAGAATTAGTCGAAGATAAACAAAATAAAATTTTATATCCTGCTCCTTTTTTTTTTTTTTAATAAATTTCATAAAATCTTGCCTACTTACCCTTATATTCTTTTTAATAAAATTAATATGTTGTTTATTTTCTCATTTATTATTTCTTTTAAGCCGAATCAAGAGAAAGAAGATTTATGTAATAAGTACACTAAAGAGGCCTGTACCACTGGAACATTACTTGTACACAGGAAATAGTACCAAAACTCAAAAAGAGCTGTTCTTGTTGGTGGATGCATCTGGCAGTTTCCTTACAAAAGGGTAGGTGTTAACTTTGCTGTATTCATTTATGGAAGGGTGATGTTATTAGTGGAAAAACTTTAGCCATTAGCTTCTAACGTCAAATTTGTAATATAGTTTTTAATAAAACTATATTCAGATTTTAGAACTCATTGAAAGAATGATTCCAGCTTCTCTAATGTACACTACCTGTCAGAAGATTTAGAACACTTCAGTTTTTTTCAGTATTAATGGAAATGCATGCTGTTTAATGCATTAATGTTTCATGAAATCAAGGCATAAAACAAATAAACAATGATAAATAAAAAAACAAGTCAAGGGAAGTTTACAAAATGTTATGTAAATTTTTGATTTGTCATAGAAGCCACCTTTTGCTAGTATAACAGCCAAACTGTGGTAACCCTTTTGATTCAGAATGCCAGTCACTCTGTGCAAGTCACCAACTCTGCCTCCAGCAAAAGAACCCCAGACCATCACACTTCCTCCTCCAAGTTCGACAGTTGGTATCACACAGCATGGAACCATCATTTCACCAAGCCAACGGTGTACAAACACCCTGTGAGATGAACCAAAGATTTCAAGTTTTGATTCATTAGCGTTTAAGACTTTCTTCCAGTCTGCAGTTGTCCACAGCCCTATTTTGTCCTTTAAGGAATAGCTTTCTTACTGGCACTCATCGTATCAAACCTGCAACACAAAGTCTCCTCTTCACAATAGAAACTGAGACTTGGTTTTTTGACCACTGTTAAGCTGTGCTTGGAGCAGTTGTGTTGTGAGGCGCCTATCACGCAAGCTGGTGACCCTCAGAAACGTGTCTTCTGATTCTTCCAGTTTTCAATTGCCTTTGGATTGTGTAGGACACCACAATCACTGACACTGATTTTTTTTTTGCAATTTCCCTAAAAGAAAGGCATATGTACTTCTAAGGGTAATAATGGTCTGTTTCCTTTTATTTGTTAATTGACATTTTCTTGCTGTTATCACTGGAATTTAGAACATTCTGCAGTTTAATATTGTCCCAAGTAGTTCCTCAGAGGTAGCACAGTCCGTTCCTTCTCTGCTTTAAGACAGACAGAGGGTTTTTAACTAGTCATCAGAAGTCGGGACACCTGTTCAAATTGTTTGTTTTATATTAATTGCTGCAGAACATCTGTACGTTGTCACCTATTAATTGTTCCTTGTAGAAGGCCCATTTGTAATTTTCTGAAATTTCCATTTGTTCAGTTTTTGCTAACCTAAACTTTAAATATAAACTTCTGGCAGTCTACTGCTTACCTTTTCACCATTTTAGGTCAGTCATTCCATTTCAGAAAACCTGAGGTGTTCTAAAACGTTTGGCCAGTAGTGTACATTTATCATTATCAAGAAAAATGAATGCAATCAAAAAGAGTATTTTTCAAGTCTTTCCAGTATATTTTTAACTTTATATGTAATGATATTTATTTTAAATAATAAAACCTTCACTTGAAAAAAATGTTCAAGCCCTAAAATGTTAATTCAGGGCTTAATAATGTCTTGTAATAATGTAATTGCCTCAATGACCAACATAACCATCCTTACCTTTTACAGAAATGTAACTTCAGCATATTATTAAAGGAAAAACAGTAATGTCTAAAATATACCAACTGATCTTCTATCTTAGATTCTTTTCAGAACAGTAGTGGGAAAGGGGCTCAATGGGAATCCATGCTCTCCTTAGGATTTAACCACCTTCATCCTGTGTTAGATTGGGCTAATATTATTTAAAATTGCATGCTAAAAAAATTCTCTCAAAAACTTCGATACTCCAAAATATATCAAACAATAATCCCAGTTCTTGGAGCATGCAGGCAGGTGCCAGCTACTTTCTGGCATATAGTTTATGTCTGCCCTTAATTGCTAACATATTGGATTATCATTTTTAGCATGCTGCCCAGTTCGCTGGATGCAATGGCAGATCTGCGTCCGCTTTCAGCTCTCTTTAGACTAAAGTCAGGTGGAACACAGTTACTGTACAGTAATCCCTTGCTATATCGCGCTTCGCCTTTCGCGGCTTCACTCCATCGCGGATTTTATATGTAAGCATATTTAAATATATATCGCAGATTTTTTGCTGGTTCGCGGATTTCTGCGGACAATGGGTCTTTTAATTTCTGGTATATGCTTCCTCAGTTGGTTTGCCCAGTTGATTTCATACAAGGGACGCTATTGGCAGATGGCTGAGAAGCTACCCAACTTACTTTTCTCCCTCTCTCTCTTGCGCTAACTTTCTCTGATCCTGACGTAGGGGGATTGAGCAGGGGGGCTGTTCGCACACCTTGACGATACGGACGCTCGTCTAAAAATGCTGAAAGATTATCTTCACGTTGTTACCTTCTGTGCAGCTGCTTCCTGAAGCGACATGCTGCACGGTGCTTCGCATACTTAAAAGCTCGAAGGGCACGTATTGATTTGTGCTTCTTTGTTTTTCTCTGTCTCTCTTTCTCTCTCTCTCTCTCTCTCTCTGCTCCTGACAGCTTTGTGCCGTGGTGCTTCGCATACTTAAAAGCCAAACAGCCCTATTGATTTGTTTGCTTTTCTCTATCTCTCTGACATCTGCTCCTGACGCGCACTCCTTTGAAGAGGAAGATATGTTTGCATTCTTTTAATTGTGAGACGGAACTGTCATCTCTGTCTTGTCATGGAGAACAGTTTAAACTTTTGAAAAAGAGACAAATGTTTGTTTGCAGTGTTTGAATAACGTTCCTGTCTCTCTACAACCTCCTGTGTTTCTGCGCAAATCTGTGACCCAAGCATGACAATATAAAAATAACCATATGAACATATGGTTTCTACTTCGCGGATTTTCTTATTTCGCGGGTGGCTCTGGAACGCAACCCCCGCGATGGAGGAGGGATTACTGTATATAGTACAGTATTCAGTACTCAGTGGTGAATCTTGTCACATTCATAGCATGAAATTTTATTTTGGTCACTTTTAAAAATACAGTGCCTTCTCTAATTTTACACTGGTGAGGGATTTGTATTACCTAGAACTAGAAATGATAAAATATTACACAGTTCACATCAGTTATTTTCTCAGATGACATTCTTCTTTAGAAATGTTCTTTGCCAAGTGCAGTACCTTAGATGTGTGTGCAAAACATATTTTTACCTTTTTATTTTAGGAGTAATGTAGATTCACTTGAGCAGAAAAAATGTCTGGCAAAATAATGACTGTGTTACTCTGTAATTCATCTTCTTTCTTGTGTTGTAAATTATTTTAAGGCTTCCTAAGTCTTAGTTGATTCCTCCCCAAAAATTATGTGAGTAAATTTATGAGGCTTGTCAATGAACCTAAGATGAAAATGTTTTTAATCATATTTTTAAAATATATTTATAGGGTAACGTAGTACTTTGCTGCACTTTGTGTTACAGGTATTATTCTGCTGTAGAGGCAAAAAAGGAACGCACAAGTAAACACGCTCAGTCATTTGGTGCAAAGCCTGCAGCTCATGCAGCGACAGCTAGTCAGGTGACTCCTTGTTGGTGGTGGTTGTTGTTTGAATGTGTCTTCATCCCCTCTGCATTTTTCTTATCAACTTTTCTGTTCTCTCCTGTGTCTTTTAGGATCGATCAGTTTGGTTGTCTCTTTTAGATGCTTTGTATAAAAAAGACCAGCTTCCTGTTGTTTGTTTCACATTTTCACGGTCCCGCTGTGATGAGAACGCTCGCGGCCTTGTTACACTGGACCTTACCACCAGTGCTGAAAAGAGTGAGATCCATGTTTTCTTTCACAAATGCATTGCACGACTGAAAGGTACAGACAAGCAACTTCCACAGGTGAGAACCAGAAACAAAGTTACATTAAGTATTTTTGAAGTATTTTAAGCATGTTTTAATATTTAACACTCTAGTTTTACAATGTATGTCAAAATCCATTTCCAACATTTCGAGCTGTTTGTTTTTTCTTGAAATCTGAAATATTGTACTCTGTATGATAATTTAATTATATATTTGTTTTAATATTATTAATTAACGAACTTGACATATCCCTTGTTTTTTAATAATTTTCTGCAGGCCATTTCTAAAAAAAAATTACTTCTTATAATAGTGGCTTATTCCTCTTTATCACTTCTTAAATCTTCACTCTCTGTAAATGTAAGGTCCTGCAAATGATAGACCTTCTGAAAAGAGGAATTGGAGTTCACCACAGTGGGATCCTGCCAATTCTCAAAGAGGTTATTGAGATGCTGTTTACCAAAGGCCTTGTAAAGGTAATTTACCTTACTATTTAATGATTATATTTCATATTTTGTGTGAAGTTCTTTATACTTTGGTGTTGATTTACTTTTGTCTTTGCTTCTAAAGGTGCTGTTTGCAACAGAAACATTTGCTATGGGAGTGAATATGCCAGCAAGGACTGTGGTGTTTGACAGCATTCGGAAGCATGATGGAACAGCGTTTCGGGACCTTCTCCCAGGTCATCAATGCTTTTTTCCTCAATTGGGCTCTTACGTCTGAGGAAATTTAACATCTTTTTCAAGTAAATGTAGGAAAAAACTTAGGTATTACATTGAAATATTTTCAGCCTGAACTTGGATGTACGGCTCTGGCATTTGATTTATCATTTTAGGGAATCTTTTAAAGGACATAACCTATATGTGGCAACATAATGGATCAAACTGATTTTACAGCAGTTACAAGCTAATAACTTAATACTTGTCAGAGTTATTTGATCATAACAGGTGGATTATAATTGGTTGTTAGCTAAAATATAACTACTAATGTCTGTGCTGTTTTGGAGGTTTTAAATTATAATGCCATTTGATGTATCGATTCATTCATTTTTAAGAAAATGCAAATGGCTAAAGAATAAACGAGACAAATGTGGTATCCTTATTTATAGCAAGGTAGGCAAATAGTGTTCATTCATTATCATTAATTATCATTAATTCCCTTATTTCATTTCCTAATGCAGTTAAACAATCTCTTTGTTATCTGTCTGTCATCAATTGTGTTATATATAAGCAGTCTGTTTAGAACATTTTTTGTGAATCATGTTTAATGTTCTCCCACTTTTACTCTTTAGGTGAATATATTCAAATGGCGGGGAGGGCTGGCCGTAGAGGTCTTGACACCACAGGCACAGTAATAATCCTGTGCAAGTCAGGAGTTCATGAAATGGCTGACCTGCACAAGATGATGTTGGTAAGAATCTACAACTGAGATAACAACAAAAACTGGAGGCTTTAATAACAAATGTACATCAAAGAATCGAATGGTATTTTGGATATGTATTATGTAGCAGGTTTCTAAGCATACCTACTGTACAGTCTAATAAAAATTCCAGATTACAGTCTCCTTTATGAATTGTTTATATCAGCTAATTTAATCACAATTATTCTAGTTTTAATTTGGGTTTTCTAATATTCCCACAAGTTCTTTTCTATTTTTGAACAATCCTGGTAGAATTCTCATTCATCTCATGTATCCAATATCATATTCAGTGACAGCTACCTCCGCCTTTCTTTTATTTGATAAAATGCAACTCTTCAATGAATTGCATACTCCTTAGCCATTACTCCCTTATTCTCCTTTCTTGATACTTATTCAGGATGAAATTAATTATGTACCTCTGAATCAACATCTCTAGGAATATACAACCTAATCAGTAAAATTTTATACTTTTTGAGAAAAAAACACTCTTCTGCATATACCTAAATACTCATTCTACATTGACATCTGACTGGCATTTTAGACACTTTAAACAAAGCAACACATAGACTAATGTTCATAGGTTGTTGATCAATAACATCTTTCAACTTCTGAGCCTTTATTAAGCAGTTGTCTGCAGTGGAGTGAGAAGTAATAAATATATATATATATATATATATATATATATATATATATATATATATATATATATATATATATATATATATATATAATGTTATGTGTGTATATTCTGTGTGCACCGTGTGCAGTATATCTCCAGGTTACTTAGGGCAGTGGTGAGGTAAATATTGTGTTTTTTATTTTTTTTTAGCTTTTTTCTTTTTGACATCTCAATATGCAACTAATTGTGGGGTTGCATGGTGATGCAGGGATCAGTGCTTCTGCTTCACATCTGCAGGAGACTAGACACCAGACAATATATAGCTCTGTTAATCAATTTTCAGAATTGTGAAGGCTCTACTGGCAGCACTGTTTCCTTTGGACAGGGTGCCAAACCCACACAGTTCATAAAACTAAACTGAAAATCAATAAGTTTCCCCTCACTTGTGATCCTTTTTTCTGGCATTTTTTGTCGACTTTATCACAAAGGGATAAATATGCATGTCTTTACACAATGAAAATAACAGACATTTTATTATCATTTACTATTGTAATTTTCCATGAACTTAAAATTTCATTGGACAGAACTTTTGGCTATATAACTTCTTTTTTCTACCTGCCTTCAACATTTCCTATTCCACTTCATTTGGGCACCTCTATTTAACTTATTTTATCATTTTTCATTGTTAATTGACTGTTTTGTTCAAGATCCTACCACAACATTCTTTTGTTTTTTAATACCCAACCTACCTTCTTTATGTATTTCTAAAAAGTGTTAATGATCACTAGACTGTCAATCAAAATATTTCATTGTCATTTTTTAAAAATATGTGGACAAAATATTTATGAGATTAAACTGAATATAGCACAACAAATGTGGACTATGTAAAGAATTTTGAGATATTACTGATGTACTGTTAAGAAATCAGTGCCTAAGACAAGAGTTCTGTTATATGTATAAAACATTATGTGGATAAATACACTATTTTATTTAGTAGCAGACCCCCGTGACCCTGTAGTTAGGATATAGCGGGTTGGATAATGGATGGATGGATAGTTGAAGAAAATATCCATCCATCCATCCATTTTCCAACCTGCTGAATCTGAACACAGGGTCACGGGGGTCTGCTGGAGCCAATCCCAGCCAACACAGGGCACAAGGCAGGAACCAATCCTGGGCAGGGTGCCAACCCACCACAGGACTGAAGAAAATATGTCCACATAAAACAAATTGGCAAAATCTGTCTGTAGTAATTCATATGAATTACTCTTCCTTTAGATTGAAATAATTGATTTCAGTAGAAATGTGTTTTTATGCTTCTTACATTGCCCAACAGCTTGTCTCTCTTGACATTTGCAAAGTGGCATTCAATGAATAGGATCATTGTACTTTTTTTTTTTTTTTTAAAGATCTTGAATGATTTGGGGCTTAGTGATGCTTATGTAGTAGCAAAGGACTAACTCAAGCAAATTACCTGGGGTCATGCCATGCAACATCAACACCATTATTTTCCCGAAAGTTTTAACAGTATCTGTAAATCTTACCTGAGTGACTCTTTTATTGACAGGGCAAGCCAACTATGTTGCAGTCCCAGTTTCGCCTTACGTACACCATGATCCTGAATCTGCTTCGTGTGGAGGCTCTGCGTGTAGAAGACATGATGAAGCGCAGTTTTTCGGAATTTCATACACGGAAGGATAGCAAAGTAAGAAATAATCCAAATAAAAAACTGACCTTTCAATGCTCAAATATATAGACAAAAAATACACAACTTATTAACCAGAGTATTTCATCATACAGAATGACAGCATTCAGATTGATTTTCTTATTTGGGTACATGACTTTGCTTTTTAATGAAAGATTGAAATTCTAATTAAATGATGGATAATATGGAAATTACATCTGAAGGTAATATGGTGTAATGGTGGCTGGAAAAGCAAACACCTTGGAGTGTCAAGGAAAGGCTGGGGTTCCACCTTCGTAACTCCTTTTAATATTAATGAAAAAGACTGCCGACAGCCCAAAAAAAAAAAAAAAGTAATGTGTGAGTCAATTCACAAAGTCAGTAGTTCAGCAGCTCTATCATTTATGAATGTCAGCTGGGTATCTGACACCATCTTCCGGTAACGGACCGGCTGTATAGGGCTGAGACCAGAAGGGGCGGGGCTTTCTCTTAGTGGTGGGGTGGTGTCTGGTGGTCCTCTTGGGCATCTTTCTTTGCTGTGGAGGACGAATGAGTAGATAATATTAGCATCTGCACCCCTCTCATCCTGGGGTCGACCTGCTTACTCCACAAGTACCAGGAAGGTGGCCCCCAGACATGCATGACTGACAATGCACATTTGTTAAAGTATACATTTGTTGATACATATTAAAAAAAGTAATAATTCTTGAATTGATATATTCAAATTCAAGTTACAATAATTATATGCTTTAATATAGATTAACTCAATTACTTTCTTTCAAAGCTTGTACTATGCTTTTATTTTTATTTCTTACAGGTTTATGAGCAGAAGATTGCTGAAATGACCAAGACATTAGCATCGATGCCAGAAGTTGATAATGTTGGACAGTTGTGTGATTTAGAGAGCTACTATGTAACTGTCCAAGAGATAATTCACACCAGAAGAGAATTACAGGTATATTTCATATTAGAAGTAGCAAAAATCAAAAAATATTCAAATGAACATTTCATGGAGGAGGTACATCTAAAGATATCAGAGAATAATTACCAATTCCACAGAAAAAAAGAGTTATAAATGGGAATTACATAATTAATATTTTTCTGATCATACAGGTTTAATTAGGTCAGTTTACAATAGGAAAGATGTATTTTTTTTAATAAAACCCTTTATGAACAAAGAGAATTCACTTTTTTCTCCTAATGTGTCTCGGTTTATAGTCAGTTAATATTTTGTTTGTTTGAAATTATCTTTGCAAAAAAAATCATTATTCAGCATTGGTGTATAAAGTTTTTTATGCACTGTCTCCAGGATGTGTTTAAACAGAAGTTCTCTGTTAACTTTTGAGTGCATTGACAAGCTGTTAAATACACCAGCCATGTGCAAAATGTTCAAGTTTCCAGTTATAATATTACTCATGTAAATACTTTATTCCATAAAAGCACATTCTGGTTAAGCCATTTATTTGGATTATGCAAACAGTAGGTACAATAAAACAGTTACACCGATAATAATTTGAAAATGAGATGCAGTATAGCGAGGAGATCACACTTATGTACTGCACTCATATGAATACCAAGGTGGTTCATAATGCAGCATTATTAAGAGCTAATAACTAATTCTAGATTGCAGCTTGAACAGCATGACTTATATGTGCCTGTATGTTGATGTGCGTGGTTTGCTTATTTGTTGAGTGCATGTAGTAAGTAATAATCAGTTTATGCAGAAGTTTTCTATCTAGTTTCTATCCTTTAATTTAGCTATCACGACCTTTTCTGGACCAAGTTGACTGCAATGTTGCATCACAGTGGTTATAACTTTAACTATAGAGTCATGGGTTCAAATTAGGTTGAATTCAGGTGTTGTTATATTACACTCTCCGGTGAAGCCTGCATCCTAACCTAAGCATTATTCATGCAGAGTTTATAGAGTTTCTCCAGTACATGGAGGTTAGTTTGAAACTCAAATGTGGGCCTTTATAAGTTAGTGTGGCTCAGCGTGTGCTCCGTTAAATGTTAGCTCATGCCTTGCTTATTATGCTGCTGGCAAAGGCTCTGGCATCTTGTGACACTTGGCTGAAATAAGCCAGTTCAGAGAATGAAACTTTGGATGACTAGTTGGTTTGCAACCCCTTGAGGCTGCCTTTATGATGGCAGTAGTTATCCTTGAGCACATCTCAATACCAGAAGGCTACAGCAGGAAATGTGATACTCCTAATCAGACATAGGCACTGGCTTTTATTTGGTCCTGTTTGGTGACATGCCCATGCCAATAGTGTGATTTTGTAGGTGCACGTTCATCATTAATAAATAGCTCATTACAAAACCTTTGCTTGATATGATTATGCTGCTCATGTTTAAAAAGATGAGTGAAACACAGAATGAGCAGCGATATGGATCACGTTGAGATATCGTACAAGGTGGCAGTCACAATTTTCAGATATCAAAATCAGTGCTAGTTTACAAAAAAACAAAACGCCAATGCTTAATTTTAGTTTTTCTTTACTAAAGAATGTGGCAGTGTTTGGAAGACATTTTAGAATGGTGCCATGCTGCATACTGGTTGAATATTCATTCAAGTAAAAATTTTACTGTACTCCAAGCACATGTCAATGCTGCTACTCCTACTACATTTAAATTACTTGGAAATCATAGCAGCTTACTTTTATTTCTTAGCGGTTAATCAGTTTTTAATGTTTGATTAAATGTGATTGTTTTAAGCTTGCCAGAATAATCTTTAAAGAGCCATCTTAAAAAAGCCTTTAAAAGGTCAAGAAGAGGTTGTCAATGTTGATGATTGCACCTCCGTAAACATCCAAATTTGGCTGCTATGCTAGAATTAGTAATAAAGAGCTCTCCTTTTGCCTGAAGTACAGCAGAGAAAAAGAATGCACTTTTTTGTATTATTAAAATGAATAGACAGGAGTGTTACCTAGCTTTAAATCCCCAGAATGCAGGAAGAGTAGTCTGAGAGCTCAGTTTAAGCAATTCTATTTTATTCTGTATGTTAATTTAAAAGATGCTGTCAACTAACAATTATATTGAACTTGCTTCTTATTAATAAAAGCATTGCATTTTTTCCTTTTAAAAAACTGCCCGTTCTTTTTCTTTAGAAAAGAGTTATGGAGTCTGTTAATGGACAGAAGGCACTCTCAGTTGGGCGAGTAATTGTGGTCAATAATTTGAAGCATAAAAATGCATTGGGGGTCATTTTACAGGTAAAAGTTTAAAACATTTAATTATCAGTTACATCACGTTCAATAATATTTTTTGAAGCATGACAACTAAGAATTTACTTTGCCATTGTTAGTATGTACTCAAACATCATTCTCAGTGATTTTTGTAAACTAGTGTGTTACTTCTTTGTTATTGATGTGCACAATGTGGAACATTGCTTACTTTTGTGGGGAAAAGTATCGGTTATTTGATGGCCAGCCCGCTGTTATTGTTGATTTTCCTGTGAAGTATTCACTTATCATTAGCACAAACCCAGTGTCATTGTCTGGGACTATGTAGGCTTTCACACTCCCCTCATATGCCTCAAATTTAATCAAAGTTCTTTGGTATCTTCTAACATCTCAAGAGACATGCATGTTGCCTAGATTGGCATTTTTATAAATGAATTTATAATTCTGTGTTCTGTGATGGCCTGTTCTCTTATTTTGTGTTAGTATCTCCTATGCAATTGATGCGTCTAGGCTTTGGTTTTCTACAATGATATGTACAGTAAATGAAAAAAAATGGATTAGAATATTGCATGAATGCTGTATCATTATAAATAATATTCATTCACTGATTTTGTTACCCAGTTTGTGGAATTCAGAGTTAGGAGCCAAACAAAAAATGATCTTAATTTATTCAAAGTGTAAAATGTTTTTTTCCATAAGGCCAGGGATATACATTTACAATATTTCTCTAATGAAACTGCAGTTAAACTCTGCTGCAGGGAATGGAGACATCTTGTGAATGATAATGGAATATGAAAAAACACCAAGGGATCCACTTTCAGTGTGAAATTTTGGCAGTTTTGGTGATGGACAGGTTGACAGACGTGATTAGACAGGAGTCCCCATGGGCTATGATGTTTGCTGATGACATTGTGATCTGTAGCGATAGTAGGGAGCAGGTTGAGTAGACCCTGGAGAGGTGGAAATATGCTCTAGAGAGGAGAGGAATGAAGGTCAGTAGGAACAAGACAGAATACATGTGTGTAAATGAGAGGGAGATCAGTGGAATGGTGAGGATGCAAGGAGTACAGTTAGCGAAGTTGGATGAGTTTAAATACTTGGGATCAACAGTACAGAGTAATGAGGATTGTGAAAAAGAGAGTGCAGGCCCAGTGGAATGGGTGGAGAAGAGTGTCAGGAGTGATTTGTGACAGACGGGTATCAGCAAGAGTGAAAGGGAAGGTCTACAGGACGGTAGTGAGACCAGCTATGTTATATGGGTTAAAGACGGTGGCACTGACCAGAAAGTAGGAGACAGAGCTGGAGGTAGCAGAGTTAAAGACGTTAAGTTTGCATTGGGTGTGATGAGGATGGATAGGATTAGAAATGAGTACATTAGAAAGTCAGCTCAAGTTGGATGGTTGGGAGACGAAGCCAGAGAGTTGAGATTGCGTTGGTTTGGACATTTGCAGAGGAGAGATGCTGGGTAAATTGGGAAAAGAATGTTAAGGATGGAGCTGCCAAGTAAGAGGAAAAGAGGAAGGCCTAAGAGAAGGTTAATGGATGTGGTGAGAGAGGACATGAAGGTGGTGGGTGTGGCAGAGCAAGATGCGGAAGACAGGAAAAGATGGAAGAATATGATCCTCTGTGGCAACCCCTAATCGGAGCAGCTGAAAGAAGAACAACAAGTTTGTATGTATATCTTCAGATTCAGGCAAACATGATTAACAAATCAACCTTTTCCACATAACTGCAAAATGGTAATGGAATTGGTTTCTTTCTTGCCAATTATTTATTTGAAGGAAGATAAATTTGATGAGGGTATACTTGCATCTTTTGTTTCTTTCCCATAGGTTTCATCAGATGCAGTAAGCCGTACATTTACCACACTAGTTCTTTGTGAAAAAAATACAGAGCAGGTTGTGCCTCAAGATGATAAGGCAGCACTCACCCCAGAGGATCTAGTACCAAGGAAGCTCTTCCTGCCTGACGGTGAGCTCATGACGCAGGGATACATAAATTGTATTCTTAATAGTTAAAAACCAGCACAGTGGTTCTATGTATATAAATACTTTCTCACAGTAAATTCATTTGATTTTAGTCTGGAAAATCTGATGTTTTAGACTAGCTTGCCCATCATTTCATCACATAGATTTTGTTCAGAGATGTACAGCTGCTGTGACAATAAACATAATTTTTATTAATATCTGTAAATTGCTCCTGTATTAATATGAATTTTGTTTTATTTGTGGAACTGGCATGTTATGTAGATTGAGTTTCATTGTTATGACATATCTACTGTACCTTCAACACTGGCATTGTTAATCCAGAAGTACAAATTTAAGAATTGGGCATGGAATGGTGTCAGTGAGTTTTCATTCATGTCCTCGGACATCATGGATGATGTGGAATCAGACATAAGCAGTGATTTTTTTTTTTTTTTTTTAAAGCATCAGATGCATCAGTCAATATGTTAAAAAAACAAACATTTCATAAGGTGTACTTACTTTTTCACATGACAATATAGGAAAATGTGTCACAAGTACAGTTTTGTTTAACAGAGACTGCTGCTGTGACTGGAACAAATACTGTATATTACACTAGCAAGCAACTCAACAATGAAAATGTCAGTGAGTTCCATTAACTAGCAGGCTAGGTTGAATTTAATGTTCTCTTTGTACTTTTCACATCTTTTTTAAATTAATACTGAGAATTCAGTTCTGACCAGATGGTTTGCCAGTGAATAACATAAATTATTTTGTTTATCTTTGTATAAACTGAGTCCTACTACTTGGATAGGCAACAGTTCCCATCAACCTTTAACTGAATAAGCAAGATAGAAAATGCATGTATCTCATGAATGGCTGAAGCAATTTCATTATTTCCTCTAAAAATAGCTTTTTATATTTGTGAACAGCTCTTAATGTAAAAAGTGTGCACACCATTTGTGTAAAGTACAGTATGCTCACTCATTAACAAAGGGATTGAGTTTATAAAACAGTTAACTTATATTTATTTTTATAATGTAAAATAATTTAATTGAAGCAGTAATAGGAACATCTTAGAATAATAGTCTTCCTCAGCAGCTACGTATATTGAAGAAATCAATAAGTATTGACAGAAAAAGAATGAAAAAAGAACAAGCTGAGCAAGACCACTGTAAAGGGATGTTGGTTTTCACTAAAGGAAAATGATGAGTCTGTTCTTTGAAATACAGGGGCCAACAGAGTATGACAGTTACAACATTAGTTAACATTTATAAGCACATTTCTCAGGGACACATTGCACAGCAGAACCCTGATTATCCGAGGCAATGTGGACTGATACTACCTTACCTCGGATAGCTTAAAACTCATGTCTAAATCCATTTCAGAATATAATTTATGGCTATAAAATATTTTGCCAATTTATGTTGAGTATTATCAATTTTAAGCCTCTTTTCATACCTTTAGTGGTGTTGGATCACTACTGAAATTTTGACATGGTGTGAATACTAGCTTTATGGACCTCATACTGATGATAGTGAAACCTATCCCGTCTAACTCGAGTCTCTCTGCTACACCACATCATCGTGCCGCACTACGCACTTATTTCATCTTGATAGCGGTGTGCTTTAATTCACTGAAGCAATAACTGCAGAACTCCCCATCTTACTCCAGACTCCCGGGTGCACCGTGCCATGGCTCCACATTACACAACACTTCCCTCTTGATAACCATGAAGTCCGAATAAACATTGAAGCAGTAAATTGTTCCCAGTTAAGTCACAATCGCATTGAAGCAATATGCTCTCAGTATAGTATTCATGGCAAAGCTTTTATGAGTTACTATACAAGAAAAGAAGTGTATTACACTTACAGGTTCAACTCAGTAAATCAGGGCACGGATAATCAGGGTCCTATTGTGTTTTGAAGCAGGTTTAATTCTTAAAGATCATTCTTAAATATTATTTTGTACAATTTTAGCATAATAAGGAGAAATGGGATGAGAAAAATATTAATCAAATCATTTCTTTTTTTAAAATAAACAGGACCTTGTAGCAGCATTATAGAGAAGCTCAAATCAGAAGATATATTTAGTGTAACCGGCAAAACACTCAAAATTCACACTGATAGAATTATCGATGACTTCAATAAACGACAGATGCCACGGTTTAAGTAAGTGAATGTCTAACTGTTTAACTGTTTTACACTATAGTTTAATTTTAAATCTGATAATTGTGATGGTTTATTTATTACTCACTGAAAAGTAGTAGAAGACTTTACTTAAAAGGATGTTCATAAAATGCATACCCACACTGTTGTCTCTTGTATGCTGTATCCAACAATTAAAAGCATTCCAATCATTTATCATGTTTATTTATACAAATGGCATGATTGATTTTATAATGTAGCTTGTGGCATCCTTGAAGATACTCTAAAAAATCTAGGTCAGTATATAAGCTAGGGATTGCAATTCAATAACATTATCGAGCTTTTGGTATTTAATTTTATGAAACCTTGCTGTAATGCTTGCTGCAGCCCTTTTTGTAGTTGCTGTAATCAAAGAGAAGTTTTAATCCTACTTTTTTTTTAATCAAGGTTGTACAACCCTGTTCTGGAGTTTCCGAGGGCCACCAGCTTGTATGTCCACTTGCGCTGTTACTTAGAGAGACAGATCGGGGGGAAGGGTGATGTTAGAGCGGGTGAGCTTATTCAGTGCAGCAGGAACAACGCACGTTGATCTTTTTTTTTCTTTCAGTACATGTGCCTTCCCTGTTTATTTATATATCTCTGCCTGTCTGTCTCTCTATTATGCAGTGCTCGACTGTCTGTGTGTTATGGATCTTAAAAATAACAGTTATAACGACAGTTGTTCCTGTTAATTGCAGTCTCAATTGTTAAAAAAATATTTTAAAAGGAGCATCCCACATGAAAATATAACGATCTCATTAACTGACAGTGCATACCAATTTATAAATTTTATGTCCGATTGAGGTTAAAAAGAAAAAAAAAAAGCAACATTTTATCCCCAGTGGGGAATCGAACTCAGGTCTGTGAGGCGGCTGAGCTGTTGTGCTCTAAGAAGCAAATCTTAACGTGCTACGCCACGGAGGCTGTTGTACCGTCCTTGAAGCTTTTGTGAAAGTGTTTATTTGATCTTTGGAACTCGGGCTTTACACATTCTATAGTTTATGCCTACTACATTTTGTAACATTTATTACTAAAATATGACAAAGTTTCTGTTTTAACAATGTGTTTACACAGATTACTTTAGAATAACAATCTCTTATTTCCACTGTAAAACTCCACTTCACTCCCACATAATCAATCAAGTCATGAGCTGGGAAAAGTTCGCTCACGTTCTAACTCGGTGGGGGGATGGAATAGCCGGCTGCTGGCAGCTTGTCTTTTATCAGCACATTTAGAGGACAAAGGATGCTGGCGGAGAGGTGTGAACGGATTTAAGAAGCGATTTAAGGTGGGCCGGATATACGAGTTTTTTCGTAGGCTCTGGTAATTCTAGTGTTAAAAACACTCACATAATTACATATTCATATAATTCATGTCAGATATGGATGACTACCAGAAGAACTGGCTGGTTATTAATACCTTCACAGACTCAGGGTTTTTTAACCATTTTGGTCAAGCAGATATCAGCACCTTTTAAAATTACCTACTTGTGTCCTTCACATGCTTTCTGCCCACCTCCCTAACCTGACTTACAGCTGTCATTTGTCAGTCTCCCTGACCGTCTCTCTCTCTCTCTCTCAGCTGAACTGCATGACTTCACAAATGACATTTGGCACAAATAACCTTCTTGCTACACTGCCTTATATGCCAGGAGTCCGACGCTGTGTTTAAAGAATAACAGTTTGTGTCAGCACCTCGAATCTTGACATAAAGACAAATACAATGGTCTAGTAGGGCAGGTAATGTCAGATACATTTTCAAAACTGAAAAATGAATTAACATTTCAGCTTTTCAAAAACAAAAGCATCTAAACATTTAGATTTGAGCCAGTTTTCAAAAAGCCAAAATAATAGCCATTTACAGAGGGAGAATTTGTCAAAGAATGCCTTGTTTCTGTTGCCAAGGAGATGTGCCCAGAGAAGACAGAATTACAGTGGGTACGGAAAGTATTCAGACCCCCTTCAATTTTTCACTCTTTGTCATATTGCAGCCATTTGCTAAAATCATTTAAATTAATTTTTTCCCTCATTAATGTACACACAGCACCCCATATTGACAGACAAAAAAAAAAGAATTTTTGAAATTGTTGCAGATTTATTAAAAAAGAAAAACTGAAATATCACATGGTCCTAAGTATTCAGACCCTTTGCTCAGTATTTAGTAGAAGCACCCTTTTGAGCTAATACAGCCATGAGTCTACTTGGGAAAGATGCAACAAGTTTTTCACACCTGGATTTGGGGATCCTCTGCCATTCCTCCTTGCAGATCCTCTCCAGTTCTGTCAGGTTGGATGGTAAACGTTGGTGGACAGCCATTTTTAGGTCTCTTCAGAGATGCTCAATTGGGTTTAAGTCAGGGCTCTGGCTGGGCCATTCAAGAACAGTCACAGAATTGTTGTGAAGCCACTCCTTCGTTATTTTAGCTGTGTGCTTAGGGTCATTGTCTTGTTGGAAGGTAAACCTTCGGCCCAGTCTGAGGTCCTTAGCACTCTGGAGAAGGTTTTTGTCCAGGATATCCCTGTACTTGGCCGCATTCATCTTTCCCTCGATTGCAACCAGTCGTCCTGTCCCTGCAGCTGAAAAACACCCCCACAGCATGATGCTCCCACCACCATGCTTCACTGTGGGGACTGTATTGGACAAGTGATGAGCAGTGCCTGGTTGTCTCCACATATACCTCAGTGCAAGACATATGACAGCCCGCATGGAGTTTGCTAAAAGACACCTGAAGGACTCTGAGATGGTGAGAAATAAGATTCTCTGGTCTGATGAGACCAAGATAGAACTTTTTGGCCTTAATTCTAAGCGGTATGTGTGGAGAAAAATTGTGAAAAATTGAAGGGGGTCTGAATACTTTCCGTACCCACTGTATTTAGTGCTATGACTAAGGACTAAAAATTACATGAAGGATTGAAGAAATGAGGGACAATTTGCATCTGCATTTGCAAAATAAGTCAAAACATCTTTGCTCTTTTTAGCTGGCACTTCACAAAAACAGTGATGTTTATGACACAGCACAATTTAGGATCTTCATTCAGGGAACAAATGATGAGTTTGAAATCACAGAGGAGTTTACTTCACCACAGAGCCTCAGGGGAACGACAAAGGGAAAGGACACCTATGAAGAAGTTATCCAAACTGAGAATGAGGCTTGACGGGGTTATGCTATTAGCAGAAAAACCAACAGTTGCTTTCCTGGCAAAAAGTGTAAGGAGGCAATGGAAATATTGCAGGGTGGGTTTTCAAATGAGATTTCAAGAGCCTTTACAGATACAGCATACCCCTTTGATTCCAACATTAAAGCTGCCATTTTTGCAAAAGAAATGCAACAGAATGCGCTGTGGTGGTTGCCTTAAAGCCACTTCTCATGACACCCAAGTTCATTTTGGAGCGTGGAGGTCAGGTAGCAGATTGTTATAAATAAATATGTACATCAGAAACCAACAAATCGGAGTGATTTAAATGTCTGTTTGCTCAGATATAATGCCTGGTGAGAACCATGCCAGGAGTTGTTTGCAGACCAGTGTTTGAGAACAACTGATTTAGAGTACTTGATGCATACAGTAGAAAACAAAACAAATAGATACTTTTATGCATAAACTAATTGTTAAGTGAACCTTCAGTGCCTTTAGCTCAGTCAGTGCTCGGGTACCTCAGTATTAATGGTATACTTGCTCATCAGTATGAAAAGGGTTAAAGAATAATAGCAAGCTTTTCTGGAATTCATCAGTGCAAGTGGAGAACATTTAAGACCAAAATCATTCTATCTACATGCTAATACTCTTACACAAGAACACTTCAATATATAGATCCTTAGTTGTTGAGGTAGGTACAGCAATTTCACAATTGTAAATGTAACGTATTACACATACGAAGTAAAATGTTAGGTTTGAGTACACAATGGGAGGTCTGGAAATTGAAAGTACACCTTATGAAAGGAATTTAAGAGTTGTAGTGGACTCAACACTATCTGCTTCCAATGTTCAGAATCCATTAAAAAAGGCTAACAGAATGTTATGTAGCACGTTGTGTAGAGTAGAAATCCAAAGAGGTTATGTTCAAGCTTTATAACACACTAGTAAGGCCTCATCTGGAGTACTGTGTGTAGTTTTCATCTCCAGGCTACAAAAAGGACATAGCAGAGCTAGAAAAGGTCCAGAGAAGAGCGACTAGGCTCATTCCACTGCTACAGGGGATGAATTATGAAGAAAAAAGAGCTGAGCCTTTTTACTTTAGGCAAAAGGAGATTAAGAGGTTACATGATTGGAGTGTTGAAAATTATGAATGGAATTAGTACTGAGGATAGAAACTGTTACTTTAAATTGATTTGAACAAGAACACTGGGACAGTGCTGGAAACCAATTGAAGGTACATTTCACACAAACATTAAGAAGTTTTTCTTTACACAGAAAACCACAGACATGTGAAATAAGCTACCAAGTAATGTGGTAGACGATACAACTTTAGGGACTTTCAAAACTCGACTTGATGTTATTTTGGAAGAATTAAGTGAATAGTACTTGTGAGCTTAGCTGGGCTGAATGGCCTGTTCTCGTCTAGATTGGTCTAATGTTCTAACTGTGCTGCAACCTGAAGCCAGACTCAGACGGTTTTTACATGTTAAGTAAATATTAAGCAGGCACATAACAACACCCTCAAGAACTAGGGAAATATAATGTAAAATTGTTGAGATTGTTAAGAATCAATGGATGTTTGCCATTATGGACACAAAAATGATTTTCAAGTTATCTGACAGATAGACAATGTCTAGTATTTATTTAGCAAGAATTTTGGAAAGATTATTAAAGCATCTGGAAGAAGAGAGAAAAAGGAAGAATGTAAGATGATGATATGCTAGGATTACTGGGATTATTAAAGTTTTTAACTTTATCTCAAAAAACATGAAGGAATGTATTACATTTTGCAGCAGAAGCACTGGTAAAAGATGAAGTAGCTAATTCTAAACATGTATTACCAAAGCAAGTAATAAGAACAAATAGAAAATAACACTGTACCCCTCAGCCATTTTACTACTGAGCAGTTATGTCTTTAGTCAGAAAGAGTTCCTCTGACAATACCGTTGGTTAAAGCTGAAGTCATCAGTTATAATACCTGCACAAGTAAATATAAAATAAAAACCTTAGCACAACTAGGCAAGATATTTGGCTGAATTAGAATCTTGCAGGTTAGCAGGATTTTAGGAAATAAGGCAATTAATTGTTATACCTTAGTTTGTTTGTATCAGTATACATTTAATAACAACATAGCTATTTTAAAAATCTGATATTACCTAGCATCTGCTCAACTATCTTCTACCTGTGTTCAGTAAATCTGTGAACTGGAGCGTGCAGGTCCAATATAATACTGTGCCCGATTTATCAGTTTTTGGCCTGGTAATATTTGGGCAGACATTATATTTTACACATTATTATTTTGTTTTTAACTTGCAGACATGATCCTCCAGGTCAGGCTGTTACTACAACAACCCAAGAGCTTCTGAGGCTTACTGAATCAAACCCAAATGGCATTCCAGCGCTGGATCCAGTGAATGATTTTCAAATAAAAGATTTAGAAGTTGTTGAAGGCTCAATGAGGCTTAGACATTTGGAGGAAGTACTGGGAACGTTTAACTGTGTACACAGTCCAAAATTCTCTGAGCAGGTACTAGACTAGATATTCACTCTTTATTTAATTTGAATTTTTAGTAGTTTTTAGTGTTATGTGTTATAAATGAATCTGTTTTTGCTAATCTTAGACAAGACATATGTAACTATTTGCTTTTTTATTTCATTATGTTGTAGTATAACAGGCTAAATAAACGAATGCAGATTCAGGATGAGCTTGATCGATTACGATACCTTATATCAGATCAAAGCTTGCTTCTTCTTCCAGAATATGAGCAAAGAATTAAGGTAAGACACAAGACAGAACAACCAGTCCAGGGTTGGTTTCTGCTATAATCCTACAACACTGAAACAGATCAAGTAGTTTTGAAAATAAATTTTGGAATGTAGGGCAGGTGCTGCCATCTTTTGGCAAAAAAAAGAATTTTAAGTGAAATCTCTATGTGCGGGTCAGGTGCTGTGAATTCTCTATGTAATAAACTTAATAAGTTATAGCGTAATGAAAATTGCATAATTAGATCTGGACCACCCTATATATAGTAATGGATAGACACTTTCAGGGTATTTTATATCGTCAAGTAAAATCATCCAAAGTGGAATGAGAATGTTTCAGTAGAAATCTTCAAATGTGAATATGATTCATTCTTAAAAAGAAGGCATTACAACTTAGTTTAGGCTGCGTTCTTGACTACCATGATCCGGTAATCGTGCTGCTGAGGTAAAAGCATATCACAGGATTTGCCACATTCTTTAATGTCATGTCTGTAAGCAGCATAGTCCATTAGGAAAACCATGACACAAACCCCTTATAGTACCCCTCTAGCTAGTAAAAGGCTTTGACCAGGGCCATCTTTTAATGATGCCTAATTTGAACAACAGTGGGCTTATGATTTTTTAAGCTCCAACATACACCAAATATTTAGCCTCTGTTAATCTGAAACATCATTTTTTTGGGTTGATGTGGAGGTCTGCCTTTAAAATAGTTGGCAATATTGTCTAGAAAAGTGACACCTAATGCATTGTGGGGCCCAGCACACTGGACATCAAATGTTAGAAAGTCTCCTTGTTGCCCAGAGCAGAGAATGCAGTACTGTCAGTGTTCACTAGGGGTGCTAAATGCATTTCGTTTATTCGCAGAAACCTTAAAGGAGTTTGGTAAGACCCCTTTGCAAGAGTACTTAGGAAACACGCTTGCCCAAGTTTCTTGTTAAGCTCATCAACCTTAACCATGGCATTTACGTTGGACCATCACAGTCAGCTCCTCGGTCAGATGTTATGAGTTTTATCTCTCCCAGTGACCAACTCTGCTGGATAGGGCCTAGAGTCTCCATGGATGCAGATGTGAGTTAAGGTTGTGTTCCTCCCAGCTTGTCACGGGGGCACAAGTTGGAAAGCAGTAGAAGAGATATTGCTCCTATAGTCCAACATAACCTGTTCACTGCCTTGGCCTAACACCAAGGGTTGGACATACTAATGCACGGTACTGTTTGACGTGAGACCACGTCAGGCACATTCCACTCCTTTAGAGCATGGTGAAAACAGGTAACAATCTTTAGTGCAGGGGTCTCCAACCATTTTTACCCTGAGAGCTAATTTTACAAAATGAAAATAGCCGAGAGCTACTCATGTTTTCGAATGTTTATTCTCATAGCTTATTTCAACCCAAACAAACTGAATAAGCTTGTTTTGCCTGAACATTTACAAAGTGTTGGTATCCACCACTCACATTTTGCAATAAAACATAACAAAAATTATTTAGTTCACCAGCAAGTGCATTTTCTAGTGTATCTCACATGAATACTGTGAAAACAAAACAATGCAATTACAAATACACAGATATTACTTATTCATTTGTCATTTTGTTTCATGTCACTGTTTCGCTTCACAAGAGTATTCACATGTCCAGTTACATGTGTGGTGTGTGTTTTAGTTAATGAGATGACTGGTACTGCACGGAGTTAACAAGAGAGGTGTATGGTGGAGTGAAGCCACTTAGGTTCACTCTTATGGAGTCATTTAAATGTTCATCTGTCAGTCTTGTTCTGAACTTTGATTTCATGACATTCATGTCACAAAAGGCAGACTCACAGAGGTATGGAGACCCAAACAAACCAGGCATTTTCAGAGCTGCTTGGTAAAGATTCTTCCTTACTCACTTGTCAGCTTTGGGGCGTGTTCCTTAACTCCGCTTAGCTAGTGAACAAGAGAACAATTGAATTCAACTTTGTTTGATATTTAAAATAAAGTGTTACTTAGGTCTTGATGAGTTTGAGTCCAGATATTCTCTTAAGTGTATGCCACATTGAAAAGATAGACTGCAATTCAGATTGTGGATCGTGGATTTGTGTTAAATGGATCGTGATATGATTTTTTGGAAAAATCGCCCACCCCTAATTTAACTAATCAAGTTTTCAAATTTATGTAGGATTCATTAACCCTTTGGCGAGCTACTTGGAAAGGGGCTGCAAGCTACCGCTACCGTTGGAGACCCCTGCTTTAATGTATTATACAAAACAATTAATTGAGCTAGAGGATCACCAGAGAGGGGCAGACCAGAGACATCTCTTATCTTGTATTGAGCTGGTGGAAGAACTCAAATTCCCCAATGTATTGATGTGAACTGTTCTTGGCGTTTGAGTTGAAAATGGCTGCATCATTTTACGGCATGATTTCTTCACTTTTTCCCAGTACTTTCCACCTTTAAAAACTGTGACTGTTCCCCTTTTAAATAATTCTGTATGATTTGACTGTGTGCATGTGCCACTTTACCTAAGTCTATTTTTCCTTTTTTTCCATAGGTTCTAAAAGTTCTAAAATACATCGATGATTCTTGCACTGTGCAGCTCAAAGGACGTGTGGCCTGTGAAATCAGTAGCCATGAACTGATGGTAACTGAACTTGTCTTTGATAACGTGCTGAGTGACCTGCCACCCGAGGAAATCGCCGCTTTGCTGTCATGTCTGGTGTTCCAACAGAAGACCCAGGTTGAACCGGAGATCAGTACTTCTCTTCAGGAGGTTTGCTTGAATTTTGTGGGGAGTTTTTTTAGCTCTATAAATGCGTCTGCTGGAGTAGATTTACATTGTTATGTTTTATAAAGCTCTTACGACTTGAAAGGTATTTTGTGACAATTCATAAAGTACTGACCAATATTTTATAGATATCCTACTCAACACTTGAATGTTTAGTTATTGCACGTTTTGTTTTATTTCAGGGTGTAAAGCGCATCGAGAGTGTAGCTGAACGTATAGCATCTATCCAGAGGGATTGTGGTATGCGAGAGTCGGTAGAAGACTACGTGGCACAATTTAAATTTGGTCTGTTGGAGGTGGTGTACTGCTGGGCAAGAGGCATGGTAAGGGATCAGTTCACTGACCTGCTTTGATGTATTGGCCTAAAATGTAACTGTTGTGTACGTTTGTATATGTGAATTGCAATTTGTGCTTTTTTTGTTTTCTTTTCTAGCCCTTTTCTGAGATAGCTCTGCTTACGGATGTCCAGGAAGGCATAGTGGTGCGTTGCATCCAAAGGTTGGATGAAACATGCCGGGATGTAAGGAATGCTGCACGGATCATCGGTGACCCTGTGCTCTATGCCAAAATGGAACAAGCATCAATGATGATCAAGCGTGATATCGTTTTTGCCGCCAGCTTGTACACCCAATGAGCAATTCATTTTTGGACTCATTAGAGCAAATGAGATGTGAACATTGTTGCTGGGAGTTTTTTTGTTCCTTGTGCTTGAGAGACGAGAGATGACAAAGACATTAAGATGTCCCACATTATCATATTAAAAAAATAATAATTCTGACCATCTTTGAGGAATGTAGGCCACCTGATAAACATAGCATTAAAAACTATATGAAAACGGATCAGCCAAAGAATAAAAAAATAGACATAAGTACCCAAATATAGAGGAGGGTAGAGGTACACATAGATATCAGCAAACTGTGTGGTGAAAGATTTGGTCACATACTAAATCTATGCATTAAAAAGACAAATGTCACTGGATATATAGTGTCAGTCGATAACAAACTTCTTTCAAGGGTTAATGTAAATAACAAAATGTTAAAATTAGCATATTTTTTTTATTTCTTAGCAAACCTTTAACCGTTTAAAAGAAATTATTGAAATCGGTGGATGAGTGAATGGACAAAAGTATTGACGCTTCTTCCTCACTGCTTGAGGGACTCTCATTTTATTCTTGGCCTGGATAGTGTTTGTGTCTGATGTTTGCACGTTACTTACTCCTTGTCCATACAGATTTTCTATTGGTGGTCACACCCTAAAGAAGTACAAGGCAGGTTAATGACAGATGAACTGATGTCACTGAACCGGCCTGGTGTAAATGTCTATGGATGTGTGCCATTCAATCGAGTCCCATCTCTTTTAAGGTTGGTTTCTGGTTTGTTTGTGCTCACAGCTTCTGGAAAAAATGTTTAGAAAATGATTGGTTGTTCTGAATTGTTTTTTTTTTTTTATTATTTTGCATTTCATTAATACATTGTCCAGCCCACTCAGCAAGTTTAGTGTCATGCGGAGCTGCTGCCCATTCTAACAGCACTGGGCTTAATGCAGGAGCTAACCCAAAACTGGGCAAAATTCGCTCATACTGAGCTGATTTAGAAGGGAACTGAGTCCAGAACTGAGGTGATAACATGCAGCATCATTAAGCACATCACTAACATTTCAGATTGTCAATGAAGAATAAATTAACCAAAAACATTGTAAAGAATGTGAATTCCATGATGAGGTTTGAAAACTCATATAATTCAGATCATTGGGAGTGTCTCGTTATTTACATACCCATACTTTTAGTGAATTTAATCTTTCATCCTCGGGGCTGAAGAGAGCTCTTCTGTTTTGCTAGCAACCATCAAAAACACAGGCATCTGGACAGGCAGACAGATATTTAATCGAATTGAGCCAAAGTGCACTGTGCCAGCTACTTGAAAATGCACACCTAATTGTCTGTTTTTATTCATTTTGATTATTGAGCATATTTAAATAATTTCACAGAAAACCCCCAATGTGCAAGTGTAACTTTGTCACTGGACATTTAAGACCATTCGCGCTATCCTGGGCTTTGGGTATTGCTAATCCTGAACAGGGAAATTAAAAAGGAGCAATAAAGGGAATGATCCATTCTTGGACATTTTAAAAAGATTTTGGTCTTTGTTGCTGGGTATTCTTACTTTCTGGGTCTCATCAGCAGGGTTGCCAGTTCCTGGAAATATTCTCAGCTCAATGACAGCTGATTTTCGGCCTGATGATGCTGTGGACCAGCCCAATGAATGACGTTGTTGACAACCAAGGGGGAGTTTTGGTGCTGTTGATTTCTTTTTTGGAGGGGGTCCCCTTGGAGTATTGCCACTGTTGACGTTTCTTTGTCCCCCTTGGAGGTTTACCGCTGTTGACATTTGTTTCCCACTTGGAGTTTTGTCATTTGGGTGACTGCACACCAAGGTTATTATAGTTTTGCCTTTTAATATTAGTTTTTATGTCTAGATTTTTTCTGACCTTACTTGGAAATTTACTTTAGTTTTAGTTTTCCTTCATCATGTATTTTTAGTTTTAATTTAGTTTTTATTTCACAAAGACATTTATTTTTATATCTGTTAGTTTCAGTTTTAGTAATTATGGCATTGAACTCCTTTGGAGTTTAGTTTTGTGTCACAATCCAGATAGAACTGTACACTTAACTGATTTGGATATAAGTTTAATGTTAGTGGAAGCTTACTACACTACATGGTTTTTTTACTATCTGGTTTTGTTTTTGTCTGATAAAAACAAGCATAATCAAAACCAAATACTGAATATGAACAATTTTTAAAGTATTTTCTATGTAATTTGTGCTGTACAAATGTGTGCTAACTGTTGGCACTTTTTATCTTTTCCTTTTATTGCCCAAAATGAGCCAATTTGTAATGAAATTTAGATGAATTTTAAGGTTTGGGTTTTTTTTACTCTAAATGTCTACAGCACACAACATATCCTACTCCAAGACAATGTTCTTACAGTGAATGCCTTCAATATTGCATTCAAAAATCTCCCACACTGGGCTTTGTTATTTTCTACAAGCCATATTGAAAAGCACATTCCGATTTCAAGCGTTTACTTTCTGTTTTAGAATTAAAAGTTACAAGGGTTAAAGACTAACAGCAGGAATATTCATTCAAAAATGAAAACTAAAAATATTTTTAGTAAATTATTATTTTATTTCTGTTAGTCTTTCCAGCTACTTTAATAGTTTCATTTAGATTTAGTTTTTCATTTCGGTTTTGATAATTATTTTATTTCAGTTTACGAAAATGTTTTTTTAATAATAGTTTCAGTTTTGATTTTAGTTTTCGTTAACTATAATAACCTTGCTGCACACACCCTATAAAATAGCACAAAAAACTGAAAACTGCCAAATTGAAATGTTTCCCTGCACAACATTTTTTTAAAAACTAGTCCAATTTGGGTTGAAAACCACAAGTGGCAACCCTGCCTATCAGACGTTTGGTCAAATGATGATTCGTTAAACTTAGTGATGTGGAGTGGATGTTGATTAAAATTATTAAGAGTGAGTTTGTTATTTTTTCAAGTCAAAGTAGTTTCTTCACAGACATGCTCTATATGCGTTTGAACCACAAAGTAGTGTTCTAATGTTAATCTTTTTCTATAAATTAAAAAAAATACGAGGGGCAGTCAAAAAGTTTCCGGAATTGTGATATAGCCAGAGAGTGGGAGAGCAGATTACGCACCCATTGTTATAGAGGGGAGCGCAGCACGTCTGTAGACCAGTTACAATAGGTCTGGATTGGTTTTGGTGTGTGGTATTGTTTTAATTACCGTTCGAGTTAGACGTGTGCATAGTCAACCGGCACAATGTTGCAGTTCGAACAACGTGCTAACATCAAGTTCATGTGTAAATCAGGGAAATCAGTTTCAGATAACGCGAGCAAGTGCTGCAGTGCCGCTGCGATGTGTGTGTAATCTGATCAATGACTCACCTGCTATATCACAAATTCTGGAACTTTTTGACTGCCCCTCATATATATCTTACCCACACAGGCACTTTACATTACAGTCTATGGGGTGTGGAGGAAAAGCATGAAAACCTATCGGATACGTCCATTTTTCACTCCAAGACAGTTGCTGAGTATTGATCCATGTCTTACGATTACGCACACACTGTAAAATGGTTTTATGAATGTCATTTTTGAACAAAATACACCAATAATGTGAAATTCAGCTATTTTAAAAGAAGACAGCTCAGCATTTTGTTTTAATGCGGCAAAAACTTTCACACCGCTGGCGCGTGGTTTCCTCCCAACAGACCAAGTCACAGTGAGCTGTTCATGCAATATTGTTAGGTTTCCGTATTTACGTGAGAATTCATGCAAGCAATAGAAAATGTATCCTTACCGCGATAAAAAAAATCATACCAGGAATATGCGATAAAGTGATTATTTCCCCATCCCTTATGTTGTAACAAACGTGTTGGAAACACTGAAGAAGCAGATCAGTACTCAGCAACTATAATTTGCTTGAAAACTGGTCATATTTGGTAAGTTTTTAAGCTTTGTCTCCGTGCCCCATAGCCTCCATTAGAAATCACTTAACTTTAGAACACACTTTTATGCAGCAAATGCATATGTAGCAATGCTTATCATTTTGACTTGAAAAATAGCAAACTTCTTGAACTGTTGTTACTCCAAACAGCCCACTTTATATGGAACAGCAATGCAATCGGGCTAATATTAGAAGAAGCTGAACAAACCCGAGAAGAGGTAACGTTTGCTTTTCTTATTGTCACAAAGCTGAGGCGTGAATGTGTAGCTTCCTCTTCATGTGCCACATGTCTTACAAAGGTAGGAATGTGAGTATATTCTTTTTATTATAAAAAGGGATATTATTAAACCAAAGAATATTTACACCACTGGCTCAAACACAAATATTGTATCTACATAATTATATTTTTCAAATGGATGAGATATTATCTGTGACAATTATTTAGCTGCTATAATTCTGCTTCCTGAAAATAACTGCTTATTATTTATAGTTGGAACCTGTCATCTACTTGAAAGGATTGTACTGACAAGAATAGGAAAGAGCAGCAGCTCACAAGTGCCATTCAGGCTGAAATGAATTGGCTGATTTAATTGAAAATGCTTTGTTTTTACCTTCAGATAGCATTCAAAGGATTGTAAAAATAACAATCATTAGTAAAACTTTACAGTATAGTTAAGTCATTAAACACAGTATATGAGTTACTAAAGTATAACAGTGACTACAAAATATAATTCAGTGTACGGTAAAATATAGTGCTTACAGCTTTCAGCAAATATTCCTAAATTGTTTTTCTTGTTAAATGGCAGTCCAAATCCCCTAACAAATGGCCATTGACCCCTTCTTCATGTACAGACTGACCATCTCTTCAACTTAAATCACATTCCAAAAGAGGAGCTCAACCCAGAGCTTAAATGAACTGTCAGCCCACCTCTACTGTGGGGGCCATAAGGAGAATATGATGGATTTTATTCAGCACTGCTGCTTCATAGCTAATAGCAACGGGAGTTCAAATTTCAGCACGATGTGGGCACAGTCTGCACATTCCTAAAGTGTTCACATGGCACTCATACAGTCTAAGCAGTTGGGGTCTGTTGACGGAATTAGGGTGGGTGCATTGTGATACCATGGCATTCCATCTTATGTTGGTTTTTGTTGCTCTTCTGCAATCTGCATTTGAATACGCAGGTTTAAAAATGAATGGATGGGTGGATGTGTTTCATATGGCTCATATCTGGTACTGTATGATGGATGCTTTTCTTGTTTAAGATCTTAAAAAGATTCACTCTAAATATTAAGACGCAGCTAACTGCTCCAAAAGTGAATTGTGTGGGATGGCCTCTTCAGTCCACGGGTGAAGCACAGCACAAGCTCAGGGGCCGTAGTCCTGTATTTTGGACTGAGCTGATCTGGGAGTTAATTAGAAGACCGCCTGCCCCAGTGAATTGAGTTCATGTTTTTAGTGTCTCCGTCTCATACATTATGCAGCTCCTTATGTAAGTAATACATTCAGTGAAGTGTGACTCACAAGACGGCCATCTCTTTATGGATAGATAGATAGATAGATACTTTATTAATCCCGATGGGAAATTGGAATGCGAGATGTGGCTATTAAATATCAAGATTGATGCTGTGACTTAATTTTAATGAAGACAACACATTCCAATTATCCCTCTACACATTCTTTTGTGCCCATGTTCACATGACGTGTATTCTTTCCGGTTAACCACAATTAGCATCTGAAAAGATTCAGTAGACGTGTTGTTCAATACATAACCTCGGCTCCTAGCTTCTTACACTCCTTGTCGCTCTCTCAGGTCCTCGAGTAATCTCCTTACTGTCCCACACACCAGACTCTCCATCCTGGGGGGCAGGTCCTTCAGTGCTATAATAATAATAATAATAATACATTTTATTTATATAGCGCCTTTCCCATGCTCAAGGCACTTACAGAATATAAGAAGAACGTCAGGGTATACAGTATATGGCATTGTACAAACCAGATAAATAAATAAAGAAGATTACAACAGTGAATTCAGAGAAAAAAAAGCCTAACAGAGAACATAATTGATGGTCTAGCACACACACATACAGGTTATATGAGCATCTTGACAGAGAAGTAAAACTGAGAGAAGGGTAATAAAGTCAGGTAGAGCTAAAAGCCTTCCTGAACAGATGAGTTTTGAGTTGTTTTTTAAAACAATTCATGGAGTCAGCTGACCTGATTAATTTTGGTAGGTCATTCCAGAGTCTGGGCGCTATACAGCTGAAGGCCCTGTCACCCATGGAGTGTAGATTAGTGTGGGGTACAACAAGATTGCCAGAAGCAGAGGACCTTAGTGGGCGGACAGGCACATAGTGATGGAGAAGGTCACTGATGTAGTTTGGCGCAAGGTCATTTAAGGCTTTGTAGGTTATTAGTAGGATTTTATATTCGATGCTGTAAGACACAGGGAGCCAGTGGAGACGGAGCAGGATGGGTGTGATGTACTCGCTGCTGCTGGTTCGAGTAAGGACTCTTGCAGCTGAGTTTTGAATAAGCTGGAGCTGAGATATAAGATTAGAAGGGGCACCTGCCAGTAGGGAATTACAATAATCGATGCGGGATGTGATAAAAGCATGGACAAGTTTCTCAGTGTTGGAAAAGGAGAGGAAGGAGCGAACACGGGATATGTTATGGTGGTGAAAGTAAGAAAGTTTCTTAATGTGATTTATGTGGGCGGAATAAGAGAGGGAGGAATCAAAAATGACACCCAAGATTTTTTACAGTAGAGGCAGGTCTGATGAGATCACCGCCAAGATGGACAAAGGAAGGAGCTCATTTTATTAAGTTGCATTTTAGTCCCAATTTGCAGGAGGTCAGTTTTGTTGCAATTTAATTTTAAAGAGTTCTGCTCCATCCAGGTATTAATTTCACTAAGGCAGGTTGTGAGCTGAGAAAACTGATGAAGTTCCACTTTTAACATTGAAGTAGAGTTGAGTATCATCTGCATAAAAATGATAACCCAGTCCATAGCTACGGATAATATGGCCAAGGGGAAGCATGTAAATACAGAAGAGAAGAGGGCCGAGGACAGAGCCTTGAGGGACTCCTTGTGTGACTGGCACTGAGCTGGATCTGCTGTTGCCAGGACTAACAAACTCTTGCCTATCAGTCAGATAGGGCTATGGCTCCTCAACTCTGGAACTCTCTTCCTCGGTCTCTCTGAGATTGCTGCACTCTCTCCACCTTTAAATTTGAACTGAAAACGTTCCTCTTCTACGAACTTTTTGTCTTCTGTGAATTTTTTTTTTACTGTGTTTGTAAAGTGACATTGGGTTTGTGAAAGGTGCTCTGTAAATGTAACTTTTTATTAATATTTTTAATTTCACCAAAAATTTTTAAATTGATACCTTGCTTGGTTTTCAAACTGACAACTTTTCTGATGTGCAAGAGAACGTTTGCTCCAAGTAATGCGTGACAGAAAACTAATAACACAACGTGAATGAAACATGCAGGACTTATCTTTGTTTGGCAAAGGTCAATGTCCCTCTCCCAGTTCCAGCCCACATCATAATGTTGTCTCAGTCCACAGAAGCCCAGTCTCTTATTTAATAGCCATGTTCTTGGACACATCTACATGCTCAGGGCACATGGAATCTGCAGCAGGAGCAGACGCAGGACCACCACTGGGCACACTCGCTAAGTCTCGATGGGCCAGTAAGAATTTCATTAAAACTGTATGCACAACACAGCATGAAGACATTGTGGTCAGGATGAAGCCTTACAACTCCAGGGAGCTCAATTCAGCTCTCAACGTGGTCGCCGTCTGTAGAGTCAGCAGGTTCTCTTCTTACAGCGTCTGTTTATTTTATTTTTGTGGCTGTCTGATGTGTCAGCTTAGGGTGATTGGTGACTGCAAATTGGACCCGTACAACATACTTCACCCCATCGGAATTTGATTCCAGTGTAGTCTCTGGCTTAATGTAATATGACAATCAACTTTGGTAGGTTTTACAGTTTGCAAGGGAAGCAAAATCTCTGGACAAAACTGTCATGGATATGCAAAGAACATGAAACCTTCACGTGCAGCAATGACATTACCCCAAACTGAAAAGCCCTAGGAACATACAGTAGTTTAACTAGAAATTAATTAATTTTTAAACCATTCATACGAGGGGGAGTCGAGCTAAAGTTAGAAAAAGGGATTTCTTAGAAAATGGAACGAACTTTAACAAAACTGATGTCATTTCTCAATGTGGTCTCCACGTTCTCAATGCACTTGCGCTACCTGCCTGGAAGTGTCTGGATTCCAGCAGAATAAAAGGTTTTGTCTTCTCCTCACACCACTCGTGGACCAGAGTTATTGTCGAACCCTACATGCCGAGGGGTACTACAGTCACTCGTGCAAGTCACTGGGACATGCTGGAGACCAACGTGAAGCCTGCTATTTGATCCAAGCGGTGTGGACTGCTGTCACAAGGAGTCCTTTTACTGCAAGACAATGACACACTGCTAAGAACACCAAGGCTTGTCTGGAGAAACTGAAGTTTGAGGTATTGCCACATCCTCCTTATTCACCAGATTTCCACCTTTTTGGACCACTAAAAAAATATCTAGGTGGTCGTCGATTCAAGACAGATGACGACGTGAAGAAAGTGGTGCACGAGTGTTTGTGTGGACATGACAAAACCTTTTATTCTGTTGGAATCCAGGCAGGTGGCGCAAGTGCATTGAGAAGAGTGGAAACACACATTGAGAAATGACATTACCAGTTTTATTAAGGTTCATCCCATTTTCTACCTTTGGTTTGACTCCCCCTCGTATGTTTTCTGAACTGTTTTTTTTTTTAGCATTTCTTTGACTGTCTGATACAATTCAAAGGATTTTTGTGGTCAACTATCTACCTGTGAAGGATTCATTTTGATCACATTGATATTGATCCTTTTATTTTTATATACTCAGGGTTTTACATCAGAGCCAGTCCCCCTTCCTGCTACTCGTGCCAGTCTCATTTATGTGCCTAGCTGTTAGCAACACAAATGTAAACCTGTGGTCAGTACACATTATTTATTCTTTAGCAGACATGTTTACCAAGGATACTTAAGATTGGCAGAAATATAGAGCGTCTCGGAGTCAAGAGGGCTTGATTAACGAGCATAAAATTGAGTGTTTGATAAAGCAAAATAAGGATTGAGCACAAGGATGAAACGGTGGAGATGCAAACTGTAAACATGGGAACAGACAAATATAATGTCAGAAAAGCTGTAAGAAATCCAAAGTGAGAGGACCACCAAGATGGGCATCACTTGTGTTCAAAGCAGATGTGCTCTCTGGCTGCTCCCATCTTACATGCTCACAGTGGTCCATCAGATGCAAATATCTCAGTGTGCATCTGTTGATAACACAAACTCTGGTGAACGCTGCACATCACACATTTCCTTGTGCTCTGTGTGCTCCTCAGCTGGTACCACTGGCATGAGACTAATATTTCACTTTTATACATGACTTAAGCTGCTGTTCTGCAAGTGTCTTCATTTGATGAACTTCTGTTTCTACTTCTTTATGCCTTTCTGCATTCACTTTGGACTGTGCAGTATATCCATTCATCCATTATCTAACTCGCTATATCTTAACACAGGGTCACGGGGATCTGCTGGAGCCAATCCCAGCCAACACAGGGCGCAAGGCAGTAAACAAACCCTGGGCAGGGCACGCACACACACACACAGACACGGGACAATTTAGGATTGCCAGTGCACCTAACCTGCATGTTTTTGGACTTTGGGAGGAAACCGGATCGCCCGGAGGAAACCCACGCAGAGACTGGGAGAACATGCAAACTCCACACAGGGAGGACCCAGGAAGCGAACCTGGGTCTCTTAACTGTAAGGCAGCAGCGCTACCACTGCGCCACCGTGCCACCCTGCAGTATATTCATTTTTTCATAAATGGTACTTTGCTTCATTAGTATCAAGAAGTCGCAGGTTTTAGTCATTAGGAACTGTATGGATCAGTTCACCACAGCTATTGGAGGTGAGCAGATACTGCACATAAACCTTAAACACATTTCTTTAACATTGTAAGGGTCATGTTTCCATGGTAACCAGTACACATCTCTTCAAGCAGATATTGTGGCCGAGACCCTAATTAGATGATGCGAGGTGTTCTGTCAGCATAGCCAGTAAAAGCTGTATCCATCTCCCAATTCAATTTCCTGTTTGACTATGTGGGTATATATACTGTACATCATAGATCTATCTATCTATCTATCTATCTATTGCTTAAAAAATTAAAGGAACACTTTTTAATCAGAGTATTGCATCAAGTCATTGAAGGTTCTGGACTATTGATCTGGTCAGTTAAGCAGCAGAGGGGGTTGTTAATCAGTTTCAGCTGCGTTGCTATTAATGAAATTAACAACAGGCGCACTAGAGGGGCAACAATGAGATGACCCCCAAAACAGGAATGGTTTAACAGGTGGAGGCCACTGACATTTTTCCCTCCTTATCTGTTTTTTCACTAGTTTTGCATTTGGCTAGGGTCAGTGTTACTACTGGTAGCATGAGGTCATACCTGGACGCTACAGAGGTTACACAGGTAGTCCAACTTCTCCAGGATGGCACATCAATAGGTGCCATTGCCAGAAGGTTTATTGTCTCTCCCAGCACAGTCTCAAAGGCATGGTGGAGATTCCAGGAGGCAGGCAGTTATTCTAGGAGAGCTGGAGAGGGCCCCTCATAGAAGGTCCTTAACCCATCAGCAGGACCAGTATCTGCTCCTTTGGGCAAGGAGGAACAGGATGAGCACTGCCAGAGCCGTACAAATTGACCTCCATCAGGCCACTGCTTTGAATGTCTCTGACCAAACAATCAGAAACAGACTTCATGAGGGTGGCCTGAGGGCCCGATGTCCTCTAGTGGGCCCTGTGCTCACTGTCTGGCATCGTGGAGCTCGATTGGCATTTGCCATAGAATACCAGAAATGGAAGGTCCACCACTGGCGTCCTGTGCTTTTCACAAATGAGAGCAGGTTCACCCTGAGCACATGTGACAGACGTGAAAGGGTCTGGAGAAGCTGTGGAGAACGTTATGCTGCCTGTAACATCGTTCAGCATGACCGGTTTGGTGGTGGGTCAGTGATGGTCTGGGGAGGCATATCCATGGAGGGACACACAGACCTCTACAGCCTAGACAATGGCACCTTGACTGCGATTAGGTATCAGGATGAAATCCTTGGACCCATTGTCAGACACTACGCTGGTGCAGTGGGTCCTGGGTTCTTCCTGGTGCACGGCAATGCCCAGCCTCATGTGGTGAGAGTATGCAGGCAATTCCTGGAGGATGAAGGAATTGATACCATTGACTGACCTAAATCCAATAGAACACCTCTAGGACATTACGTTTCGGTCCATCCGATGCCGCCAGGTTGCACCTCAGACTGTCCAGGATCTCAGTGATGCCCTGCTGCAGATCCTCCAGGACACCATCCGTTGTCTCATTAGGAGCATGCACCCCAAACCCCCCCAAAGACGTTGTCAGGCATGCATACAAACACGTGGGGGTCATACAAACTACTGAGTACGGTTTGGAGTTGTTACAATGAAATTTTGGCAAAATGAACTACCCTGCCACATCATTTTTTCACTTTGATTTTCAGGGTGTCTTTGAATTCAGCCCTTTGTAGGTTGATGATTTTCATTTCCATCAAACTATGAGGCATCCTTTCGTTCCTAACACATTACCCAGTCCATATCTACGGAAGCGTATTAGGGCTACAGTGACACAGTGAAGAAAAAAAAAAACTAAATGTCGAGATTAAAGTCCACATGTTGACTTTATTCTCGACATTTCCACTTTATTCTCGTAGTTTATTTTGTCAGTAGAATGTCGCAAACTAAACTTCATCTTAAAAGGGATGTTTAATTTACTAGATTTTCTCAAACCCCGTCATAAGTTAATGTAGCACATCAAATCCTTTGTGTTGTGTTCCCCAACCCAGTTGTTAATCACTACGTGCTTCTTAAACTGACTTCCTCCACACTAAGAGGAGGCGCCAGCAGCGATCGCCACACATTGACTTCATGATATTCCTGTTTATGAACATTCAGAATACTAAGATCAATACTTGATATCTTTTTAATGATGAAATGCATTAAAGCATGTATTAAACATGGGTGGCGGGGGGCACAGTGGCGTGGCTATAGTGCTGCTCCCTAGCAGTAAGGGGTCCCCAGGTGTATGTTCAGTGTAGAGAACTTTATGGCAGGTGTGATGAGGCTCCAAAAAACTGGATGTATGAATGGGTATCGCACAGGTTTAACTTAAATATTGTGTAAATGTTGGGTTTGTGATCTGGTGGTCGGAGACACGAACACAGAATTCAGTGGATGTTCATGATATCAATGATATCAAGTATTTATCTTAGCATTCTAAATGTTCAGAGGGCAGGAATATAATGAAGTGAATGTATTCTGTGCGGCGATCGCTGCCGGTGCCTCCTCTTAGTGCAGAGGAAGTCAGTTTAAGAAGCTCGGGGAACACTTAACACAAAGCATTTAATGTGCTATATAACTTATGATGGAGCTTGAGAAAATCTAGTAAATTAAATATTGATTTTAAGATGAAGTTTAGTTTACGACATTCTACTGACAAACTACAAGAATAAAGTGGAAATGTCGAGAATAAAGTCAACATGTCGACTTTAATCTCGATATTTTGTTTTTTTTTTTCTTTCACTGTGGCCCTAATATGCTTTCGTGCATATCAGTATAGATATCGAGCAGGATTTTTCCCATTGAGATCTGATGTGTTTTGAAAGTGTTTGTTTAATTTTTTTGAGCAGTAGGCCTATATATTTTATATATATTGTGATAGTTTGAGGTCTCCGTGACCCCTTGAACCCTCAGACTAGACGTCAGACACCAGGTAAAAGTCCAAATATGAATATTTATTTTAATAATAAAGTGCACAAAGCACCCTCCTCTCCACAATACTCAATAATAATAATAATAACAATAAACAATAACCAATCCTCCACTCCCAGACGCGTTGCCACCCTTCCACCCAGCTCAGCTCAACGTCTGGGATTTCCCATCGTCCTTGTATACACCCTGACCCGGAAGTGTTTCCCATCCTACAGTCCATGTGATTTCTTATCACTTCCGGGTCAGATAAAAAGTCCTTTTCTTCAACCCAGAACTTGCCTACGACGAACTTCCGGGTTATAGGGCACAAACTCCTCTCTGGGCCTCCCTGCAGCGTCATCTGTTGGCCCCTGTGATATCCAGCAGGGCTGTAAAGGAAAACTCCATCATCCATGATTCCCTGCTGGTATTCGGGGCACTTCCATGCAGCAGGCCTGTCACCCTGGCCAACACCCCCAGGCCGCCAGATGGAGCTATCTGGCGGCCTGGGGGTGTTGGCCAGGGTGACAGGCCGGCCATATCCCACAGTATTCCCCCCCCCCAGCGAAGAACCAAGGTTCGAAGCGGCCAGCCCCGCGAGGGACGTCCTCCTCCAGGAGGGTCCATGGGTCGGGCCATGGCTACGTCGTCGAGACTCCTCGGAGAACCTAGGGGGAACGTTGTATCGGAAATCCCTCTGATCCCCCGTCCTCCGAGGACAACTTCGCCATAAGTGGCCCGGCCGGCAGCAGTCGTAGCATAGCCGCCGTCCTCCCGTTTGTAACCCTCTGCGTGACTGGAAACACCTTGGGAACTCCGTCAACTCCTCCCCTTTCTCCGCCAAGGGAGGTTTTATAGCCGCCTCAGTATACTCCGCCCTTCTCTCTACTGTGTCAGGAGACCCGTATTTTATTTTGGGGATCTCCTGCTTTCTCTGGGGCTTGTGCTCAGCTTGAGGCTCTCTATAGAGAAAAGAGAGCCTCTTTGCTGTTTGCACGCCCATTGTTCTATGCAATTTAGGAGGCGGCGTCATTAGTACCACATCGCTCCGGGTAACAGCACTTTCCAGCTGCCCCGGTTTGATTGGCACTTCCTCCGCCCCTCCAGTACCTAGTGACAACTCCCTCATCACTTTATCAGGAGACTCCCGTTTCTCTTTTAGGATCTCCTTTTTAATCTGGGGCTTTTCCACAGTTTGGATCTCTCTATTAGTAAAAGAGAGCCCTTTTTCTGTCTGAACGCCCATCATTTTTACCTTAATTAGGGGCGGCGTCTTCAGCACCGCATCACCCCGAGAGACAGCACTTTTCAGCTGCTCCGGTTTGACTGGCACTTCCTCCGCCCCTTCTGTCATCACACCACAATCTCTTGTAGGGCTCGCAGGGGTTTGGCACCCGCTACTTATCAAATGCGGGCCCGTTTCACACTGCGTCCCTATTTCATTATATACGGTACCGGCATTTCCTACTTGTACCGCCAAATCATATAACACGGGACGCTCTCTACCAAACCGCCGTAGGTATTCATCCAGCTTTTTTAACGGCGCTTCAGCTGCTGCTCCCAACTCTCCAACAATCTTCTGTATTGTTGCCACAATCTGTAAGAAACTGTGCACGGGCTGAAGCAACTTCTCCAGCTCGTGCACGTCCAAAAAGTTATTTAATTCAGCCGGAGGTATGCTCAGGAGATCACTAGCCTTACCCTCCGGCTGGGAGCCAATGAGCACGCCCGCTCCTGGCACGTGCTCTGACGGGTTCCGCAAGGGAGCCTGGGATTTGGAGTTTTCGGAGGTCCGCGGTGCCGCTTTTGGCTGACTGCGGTCCGTCTGTCTCAATTTATCGACAGATCGCTCAGTCATTTCCCGAACCTCCTTACCTTTTTGTAGGGAGAGCGGTGCTTCGCTCGCCTCCCCTTTCCTTTTCAGAAAAACCAAGTCCGTCTTTTCCGGGGTGAAGACGAAAACATCAGGACGCGTACCGTCTGTTTCCCCCACTCTTTCCGGGGTGGTCACGTGTCCTTCACCAGCACCCGACATGCGGAAGTCCTTCGTTTTATTTTCAGGCCGTGATGAGCGTACACCATCATCTTCAGGAGGTTTTCCTGCCCTCCGCAGAGTCTCCAGATGGACACCTGGGAGGTATGTGCACGGGACAAAATGGGTTATTTTAAAAAGGTTTTCAAATGCTTCCCCGGCACATACCTCTTTGAAGTCGTCCTCTTCCGGATGTCTCTCCCGAGACGCGTAACCGCTCCATGGCTCGTCTTGAGCATAGGCCATATTAAACATAGGACCTCCACTTGGGCTGCCGCTCTGCTTAAGTTTTTTCTTCCCCATGACGTTCTTGAAAACTGAAGGTTTTAGCGACGTTGCAGTGTGTCAGAAAGTTGTCTTCTCAGGGTTCTGTCCACAGTAAAATTATTTAAATTCAGGTCCTCTGCCAACTGACGACCAGAGAATCCTGTCGGCTACGCCAACTGTGATAGTTTGAGGTCTCCGTGACCCCTTGAACCCTCAGACTAGACATCAGACACCAGGTAAAAGTCCAAATATGAATATTTATTTTAATAATAAAGTGCACAAAGCACCCTCCTCTCCACAATACTCAATAATAAACACAATAATCAATAATCCTCCACACTCCCAGACGCGTTGCCACCCTTCCACCCAGCTCAGCTCAACGTCTGGGATTTCCCATCGTCCTTTTATACACCCTGACCCGGAAGTGTTTCCCATCCTACAGTCCATGTGATTTCTTATCACTTCCGGGTCAGATAAAAAGTCCTTTTCTTCAACCCGGAACTTGCCTACGACGAACTTCCGGGTTATAGGGCACAAACTCCTCTCTGGGCCTCCCTGCAGCGTCATCTGTTGGCCCCTGTGATATCCAGCAGGGCTGTAAAGGAAAACTCCATCATCCATGATTCCCTGCTGGTATTCGGGGCACTTCCATGCAGCAGGGAGGGCTCCATCTAGCGGCCTGGGGGTGTTGGCCAGGGTGACAGGCCGGCCATATCCCACAATATATATATATATAGAGAGAGAAATGAAAGTCTGTGATACAGTTTGCATATTTATAGCTAGAAATCCACAAAGGTAGAAAATGAATCACATATTTTAAAATATTCTTTTATTTCAGAGCTTTTGACACCTACTGGGTGTCATCATCAGAGGAAAATGATTAGACATCCAGGAATCAAAGGCAGTACATAGCACATGAGGAAGGGGTGTAGGAGGGGTGGATTAGTAAGGTGGGGTTCAGAGGGTGTTGGTCTTAAAGTCTTTTTTCTTATTTGGATGTTCTTCATTTCAAGCCTGCATATGCTGAGTTTGTGCCCAAGTGTCAGTTAATGGCATTTTCATTTGGTAGCCATGATTCAGCCAGCTCTCTGACACTCTTAGTATTTGCCTAGTGGGACACAGTGCAAGATTCATCAGATACGTGTGTGTGTGTGTGTGTGTGCGTGTGTGAGATTTGCTGATCATGCACTTGCCTCTACGGTCACAGTCTTAACCTTTTTCACATACTTAGCTCCAGCACGGTAATCTGCCATATTACATAAAAGAAATCTCAAACTGGTTCCACAAATGTGACAATGACTTCAGTTTACTTCAGACTGGCCTGCACAGTCTTGACATATAAATTCAATACAACACCCATGGGATGAGGATGGCAGGTCGAGAGTATGAATGTTTGGCCAAATATTCAGCAGGAACTTTGGGCCCGTATCAAGTCTGTATGGACCAAAATCCCTTAAACAGCATCTTGTTGAATCCAAGCCTCAAAATCTTCAGGTTGCGCTGGGTTGGCAGATGGGTTTTACCTGGAACTACATTGGTGTATCTAATTAACCAGACACTGAGTGCTAAGTGTATTATCCATTTTGCTTCAGATGGCACTGCTTTAAATATTCTTGCACTCCTTTTCATAACTTTGGGCAGCTGTGGTGACAGCAGCTGTAAACAGAGAAGCTGGCCAGTGATGACATCAGTGAAAGAGCAAAGTGAATAAAGTGAATGGATCTTCTAAGAAGAGCACAGACACAGAATAGACGGTCTTCTTGTTTTTCAGAGTTCCTAGGTTCAAGCCATGCCAGTGTGACTGCTGGCAGGCACTGATGAGGAATCCAAATCTGAAGAAGATCCCAGATGGAGGAGAGCTGGAGAGGCTGAGAGCGGAGATGTGTGAATTCCTTTTTTACAACACTTCAAGGTATTTCTTTTTCATTCTTTGCTGCCTAAGAGCATTTAAAATGTGTGCCCTCCATGAAATTAAGTTCACTGAGTGCTCAGCTCCATGCTTTTTTTCACACCAGGATACTCACAAAGCCCATTTTCTGAATTTCCTAATTTAAGCACTTTGTCACAGGAGGCCAAAGCCTATTTAAAATTCATTATTTTAAATATCAGGTGTTTAAAGTGCTTCATTCATTCAAAGTGTGGTTTTTGGATTAGTTAAATCTAGTAGCTGCGGCAGGATTTAATTAGAGTGTGGGTCTAAATTTGTCATGAGTGGGCCTAATGTCTTTTTTATTACTGTTAAATATACTATATATATATATATATATATATATATATATTATTTATAGCATTATATACTATATATATATTAATTTAAAAAAAAAAAGAAGTCCAGGCATACAATGACTTTTTTTGCACTTCCAGTTTAAATGTTTTTTATTAACAGTAATTTAAATCCACTTACAATTGATAAAGTTAAATTGACTGCCATGCGTTGGGCTGGTGCTCTGCCCGGGGTTTGTTTCCTGCCTTGCTCCCTGTGTTGGCTGGGATTGGCTCCAGCAGACCCCCGTGACCCTGTAGTTAGGATATAGCGGGTTGGATGATGGATGGATGGATGGATGGAAATTGACTGCCTACCTTTTGTTGATACGTAAATGGCAGTCCATTGCAAGGCACAAACGGCCAAGTAATATCGGTTATAATTTTGACCAGTGTAGAATTATATAACAGCAAACATTCAGATTACTATTTTGCAATTCCTTGCAATTTGTGTATGCATATATGATACGTGCTTCTCCAAATACACGAGTGAATCTGTCCTTAACTAGATTATTACAAAAATGTCAAAATGTCCTCTTCTGATATGCCATATTCCTCCTGTGCACTGTTATCTGTTGTATCAGTTAGCAACAAAGCTTCTTGTCTTACCGACTGTAACAGATGTTGGAAACTTTAATAACGATTCAGTCTGTGGCTTGTGGACATCCAACAAATCCGTAATCTGGCTGTTGCCACACATTTGGCGGCTGGGTGGTTGTATATTTTTCCAGGATACTCAGTAGTCGCCTTGGTAGTTACTCATAGCTAAAGCGAACACAACTAGCCGTGGGGTTTGTACTCGCCATTGGTGCTTCACTTAAATTTTACTACCTACTTTAAAACTCTTGAAACATTTTGCACTTCATGTTTGTTAATCTCGCTAATCTTCTTATATAATTTGCTACCGTGGCTGTTCGTTTGTCTGTTCAGGATTTTAAATCACCTGTAGCTTGCAAACCGTTTGAACTATTGACCTGAAATTTGGTTCACATATACTACGTGACGTCTACTATCCGCTTTCGGGGTGATGATTTTTATTACTCTTTTTATTTTTATTTTATTTTATTGTAGAATCAACTCTCAGCAACGGCCAGCAGGGCGGCCATGCGGTGTATGCATACGAACGCCGTTCTTATTCCCTACCACCTTCGCCATCACTTCCTCTACCTCTTTATATCTTAAGTCTTCAATCTGCCTCAAGAATGATTTAAGTGCCAGCTTAAGTGAAAAATTAAGGAAAATGTACTAAGTAATTGCAACACAAACACCGACTTAATCAGTTTTAACACAAAAAGATGCTGATGAAAGAAGAGAAGAAGTAGGCCGCTAAGGTGGAGTAAAGAAGAGCTGCTCTGGAAGAAGCAAGCGCATCAACTTCTGAGCAAACGAATGCTAAACGTACAGAGAAAGAGGATGAAAACTAGGAATGCTCAAGTCAAGTGTATTCACTACGCCGTTACTGGTAAAACATAAAATGGCTCTTTGTCAAGACATCGTTTACGTTTCCTTCCAACAAGACCCAACTCACAGGTAACTCGTGATGGGTGATTTACAAACAATTCATTCTTTTTAAAGAACTCTTTTCAGTGAATCATACAGATCAATTCAGAACTCAACGGGATGGCTAAGTAACTCCAAATATGTAAAGCTGCATTCCATTTACCTTGCAAGTCAGATGTCGGAGCTGGGAATGGCGTCACACCCGAGTTGATCATGTTCCAGTAAAACATTTGGAAAATCAATATTCGACACATCCTGGAAAACCTTTTTTGTGCTCCGATATCTGAGGTAAATGGAATGCAGCCATAGCCTCCTGTTAAAGTCGTGTTTGAGTAGCTGTGATTAGCAACATTTTAAGTCACTCGTATTTTATAAACATTGTTACGCTGTATAATTGCCATCCAAATATGCGCTTTTCAAAATATTTTTTGTAAGAGTTAAATTAACTTTTGTGGTGATAAAGTGAACTGTGTAAGATATTTTAATCAAAGGAGATATGTATTAAAGTGCATGTACAGTATGCAGTCAGAGCCAGTCGATCCATTAGGAGACACAGGTTGTCGCCAAGTGCTCCGTCATTTGAGGAGTGTAATTTATGCAAGTTAAGGGGCATGCGCTGCGGACACCGAGGGGGATCATTGGAGAACTAAGTTAACACAAAGGAGCACCGTTTGTGTTTCTGAAGGCACCCGCATGAGCGCGTTTGCTCTGGACTCTGAGGTGGTGGTCTTCCAACTCTGATAATATTGAATTGGCGCTGTTTACGAAAGTAAAAATGCCCACCCTCCGTACATCAATAGGCTATTGAAGCTCATCCAAGTCTACTAATACTGACTACCTACTATAGAGGAGGGACAACATCAATGGCTCCCCTTTATGCATATTCCATGGACTCTACCAAGGTGCAACATACATCCCCACCAAGGGCCACAAATGGGCTTCGACCAGCACTATATGCAATAGAGGCTAATTTTAATTTGAAGAAAAAAATTAAAAAGCAAAGTTATAGAGTGGGCCAATAAGGAAAGTAGGTGGGCTGCTTACCCAGGCCCAGTCCTGACACCACCTCTGGTTAAATCATTGGCTACTTTAGGGTTTTGATAAGTTAAATGAGACAATAGGAACTGCCAAATGGGATTTGTGGGACGAATGACTCTTAAATGTCCTCACAGGTGGCGCAGTGGTAGTGCTGCTGCTTTGCAGTAAGGAGACTGTGGAAGATTGTGGGTTCGCTTCCCGATTCCTCCCTGTGTGGATAGTGCTTTGAGTACTGAGAAAAGCGCTATATAAATGTAATGAATTATTATTATTATTAAATACTTCCTGGTTGCAATCAATCAAGTAACTGCCAAGTTAGCTATTCCATGTAAGGTGGGGTGTGCCATGCCAAGCATACTGGACACAACCTGTTTTAAATGTACTTTAATATCACCATTATAATGGGAACGTTTTTCATTTTCAATATTGAATCATTAATCCAAAAGCTCTAAGTGCCCGACTTTTCAAAAATGTGCTGTAATAAGATGCCTCTCAGCTCTTCTATACAGCAGCTTATATGTCAAACATTCATTCTTGTCCAGAGTCCACTGTTAAAGTTCAGAAGTCAATCGACCTACACGAATATCTTTGGAACAATGGAATAAATGCAGACCTGTACATTCTACATAGAAAATAACCAGAAACTGAGCTAGGAGTTCAAGGGGAAAGAGGAAACCATATCCACTTTTTAGAATGTTAATATGAATTTTAGAATATACAATGTTCAATGTCTTCAAAATAGACATAGAACTTGAACTGTGGGTATATGTTTTTAAAGTCCAAAAACATAAAAGATAGTGAAAACCATTTTCCACAATGATTCTCCATTATTTCAAAAGTCTTCAGAGAGTTCCTTTGGAAGTGAGTGTGTTCTAACAGTTTGAAACAGTCGCAAGTCCAGTCACTGGGGTGATTCTTCAGGCGAGTGCCAAAGTGTTGTGTCTAAATCTGTTAGTCTTCAAGAGAAAAAGAAAGGATAGGGTGATAAAATTTTAAATGTAACATATGATTAATATGACTTAACTCAAATAGCAAGAATACGCTTAAAGAATATACCTAAAAGTCACGAATTTAAACATGTCTTTACAATAAAATGTGTCAAAGTAAACTTTGGCAAGTCAGTACAAATTGTCATTTTTTGCACAGGTTGACACAAACTACAGACAGGTAACAACAAAACACATCGTTAGCACAAATGGCTGAAAAGAAAGCACGTGGAACACTGAGGGAATAAATAGGAACACCTACTGGTGAGGACAGCTCTGCCATGTCTCAGCTCAGTGCAGCCTTTCTATGCGATATCCAAGAAAGGTGAATTCCACAGGAGCTAAAGTATGTATGGTAAAATGTTCTAGAAAGAAAGTTTTTATCTTACCCTTAGTCTCTTCTGAAACACCCTCTGTGGACAAAGATGAAAATATATGTAATCATATTTACAAGTACATGTAAACTGTGAGTTGTCAATGAGAAATAGTGTTCAAGATTGATCAGAGATACACAGCAATGTAAAATTGTTCAGGACTCTAAGAATAAAGAAATGGTAAAAATGGTAGAAACCAGTGGCTTATAAAATCTTGTTCTTGACCGGAATACTTAAGAACATTATGTGGTACCAGACGTGAGACTTGAACTCATTCCGATGTTCGTTTAACAGATAGTGCTTAAAGAACGTTACAATGTGCAACTTTCATAACTAAGATGTTTGAAGGAATTACCCTATCCAAAATGATTACTTACACAGTAACACTTGATTACCACCCAAGCATGGTCTTGATGGACCAAGTCACTGCAGTGTATGCATTTTCTAATTTGGAGCAGATGATTATGAAGAGTAAACTTAGTACCAGACCAATGTTCAGAGGTAATGAAGCGGATTTATTTTGGAGGTGTTTAACATAGCATTCTCAAACTCACTTAATGAAATTCAAGATTATGAGGGGCCAGCAACCTGTTCTGCCAGCATTTGTCAATAAATTCTTACTTCTCAGGCCAGTAACAGTCCATTGCAGGTATCACTAACAAACACACACACACACAAACACTCACATGGAAGCCAAGTTGGAATCACCCTACCTAATCTTTTTGGGTGTGAAAGAAAACTCTGAATACCAAAAAGGGGAGAATGTGAAAATTTAGGTTGGAGAACAACCAAGAGTGGGATCAAAGATTCAAGTCTACAAACCACTGTGCTGCCATCATAGAAAAAAAGGAGTTGATTAATTGGACTAAAAAGCACCAATCAAAATTAAACTCCCCTTAACAAAGAAAATCTTTTTTATTTCCATGTTAATGGAAGGTAGGTAACGGGGTTAAAATGAATTATCATGTTATATTCAGATTCTGATTCTACAATTTTTACAACATCAAGAAAAATTAATTTCAGCATTGTGTGCAACAACCTCAAAAAAATGGTCCTATCTCCTCATATAAGTTGCATCATGTTTGCCTTGTTACAGGCTCCAGGCCAGTGGCGTAATTAGGAGGGGGCGGAACATTTTTGGAGGCGGCATTATTGGCTAAAAGGCTCAGTACAATTTGTGTGTAAGCAGCAGGGTTCGGAAAAATATCACTCATGAATGAAAAAAGTAAACTTCTCAGATTTTTATCCACAAATGCTTCAAAAATAATTTTCAGAATGTCCTTCTGTGATGGCATCAGACACAGCAGTTGAAATTTATGAGGCAATAACAGAAAAAAAAAACAAACATTACACTGATAATAATTTCTAGGAAGATAAACAATTTAAAATTTACAATTTCGCTTTATCAATCCGCATGCGTTCTTGCTCTGCACAGAAAACATCCCCACCTATCACTTGTACACTACACTGGTTCTGGTTTTCGCAGTGTAATTATATTAAACTAATAATAAGAACATGGCTTATCAGTGCATCTATACTTTATTCTTGTCTAGTTGATGCTTATAAATAATTATATGTCAAAAATTATTGCTGTTTCTCTATATATGAATAAATCTATGCAAAAATTATCTTAATTTTTCTCTATGCATCATTTTAATTTTCTGTTTAAATAGGTTAACATATTCAGATATGCACCGAGCAGCACAAACTCTAGCTACGCCATTGCACCAGGCCTATTGTTATTGCTCCCCACATCTTTCAACAGTAGCTTGCCCTATTCCACATTTTTGCATGAGTTGTTTCTGAGATACATATTTTTTTAGATTTACAAACATGCACACCCACACTCTCAAAGAAATGACAACTTGTTTGCCTGCTACAGTATATGCTTAAAGATGAAGAGAAAGAACTGCACACAAACTAACACACACACCCAGATCTGTAAAGGTGGACAGAGACATTAAGTCACCTCGGGTCCAGTCTATCTATCTCTGCAATTTGTTTACTTCATTGACTCAGTGTGTTTAGTTTCAAATGAAATATTGTATTATTGATGCTGTTCATTTGATTCAAGTTACTGCTCATTTTACTCCACATATATTTGTGTACATATTAAATATTACATAGGTGAATGTACTTGATTGTATATTACTGTGCAGTATAACTGGTTGTATTGTATTGTAAAATCTTCCATTGAGTGATTTCCTGTGGTTTAACTGAGGTGGAATTTACATGGAAGTATTATACGGACAATTCAATATCGATTTTTTTCACCTGCATATTTGTTATAACAGAACTCCTAATTCCCTTGTCATGCTGACATTCCACAAAAATGAAATCTCTATCCAGATTCAGTAAGAGAAATTTTGTGTGTTAATGATGCAGTACCTTATAGTTCAGCAAAAATGTTTTCTTGAATGAATGTTTGAGGAAAAATAAAAATATCGAGGTCACAATGTTAAAATAAATGAAAGTTGTGACTTTATACTGCTATGAAGATCAAAAAGGAAATGTGGCTTGCCACAGACACCCTAGAAAGTTATAAAATACCAATGGAAGATAATAAAATGCAGAGTGCAAGTTGAAACATGCAAAGTGCAAAGACCTGGATTAAGTTATGTAAAAGTAAAGAGGTCAAGTTTTATAAAGGAGGGGTGTTACTTTTATAGTTTGTGTCACGTCTTTTAATACATTAGTTCTGACCTCCCGTGCAACACCAAACAGTTAGCTAGACGACAGAAAAGGATTTCAGTAAGGGGCAGATGACCTAAAATGTTTCTAAATCCGATGAACAGCATGTGAAGGTGGTATACTTATACAGATGCACTATATACAAGGCAAACGTTTCATCTGTATTTCTGTTATTCACATAATTCATATAGTGACTTCAACAGTATTTAACCAAGTAAATAACCAAGGTGAGATTTCCTTGAGAAAAATACCCTTTTCAAAGTTTGGAAAAGGGTAGATGACAAAGTCAGCCTTAGGGAATATTTAAAATAAAAATAACATTTAAAAAAGTATGTGTGAATGGTGATCTAACTGCTTGCAAAGAGAACTTCACACAGTAGAAATTTCACTGTTTTTGAAATTAAATAACCATTTTGCGTGAACTTATCACATGTTAAAGTAACAACTGACAACAGAGCATAGCAGGTAACATATTTGATTCTTGTACTTTTTGATTATACTGGAAACCTGAACTTTCATATTATCTTGAGAAATCAGGAGCTGTAACACAGATAATAAAATTGTACCTTTCATCTGCTTAGTATCAAGTTCACAAGTATGCATGATGAGTGAAACACAGTTTAACAACTAATGAAGTCTATGTCTAGACATGGAGAACATTGTCTGTGTTAACATAATTTGGTGAGTAAAAACAAAACTAAAAAAATGTGTTTCTAGCAAACCTGAGGCTTACTGTTTTAGTGAAGAAGTGTCCTTCTACTGATGTCTTGGTGAACGGGTGTAACGTTTGTATATCATAAGATGCGAGGGGCTCAGTGTTGCTGCCTCACAACCAGGAGTTCAGTATTTTTTTTAAACATTTTTATTTATAATAAAAGATGTAAGAAACAATCAATATGAAAAATAATAGCAAACAATAATTCAATTATAGAGGTAAGGTTAAAAGTGCAAAGATAATTACAACAAAAATCAACATTACAGATGATTAGAAGAGTTTAAATAGGTCATTATGGACATTGACAGCATAGATAACCTTCTGTACCTTTTATGAAGTTTAAGAGATTAAAATTAAAGGCTAAAGCTCAAGTAAAAATCGTGAGTGGTCTCCCCTCGACTTTCTCGTATACTCAGATATGGGGATGGATATTTGAGGAGTAAACTACAAGACGATGATTGTGTTTTTATATCATGTACATTAAAGAACCATTAACATCAAATCAAATTAATAATATATCGAACAATTATTATAAAAGTAAAATTGAATAAATCAGACTCTGCAGCTGCATGAATAAAAAGGTAAAGTACCATTTTCGGTTAGCGGAAATAGCACAAAAGTTGATAGAAATCTACGTTTTTTGTACCTAATACTTGTATGCGAAAATTGGTTGACCTAAGTGAAAGCGTACACACAGACACACACACAGACAGACATAATTCTAAAAGTAGTATTTTCTGACTCAGGGAGGTCTTAAACGTTGAGATTCATCAAAATCTCGAAATGGAATTTTTGGAGGATTCCAATACTTTCCCTATACTTTGTATACGAGAAACTAAAAAGGAATTGAAAGATGCAATATTACGGCTAAATTGCCATTTGCAAATGTGAAATTTGGGAGATTAGTGTTCGAAACTCAGTAACAATGTACGATGACACAGAAGCGAGCATCCTACCAATACGCGTGCTTCAAAAGGAACTATATGTTACGAGGAACTTGCAGAAATAGATTGAGGTATTGGTGGTTCCATCTTTCAGATTTTAAAGTGAAAAAATCTTGGAAAATGACTATTCTATGACTATTTTTTGTCATGTTAAGCTTAGCATAAATAAAGTGTTAGGTTATTATCAGTAATAAAATTTTTGCAGTATATGTCATGAAAACAGCCCAGTGTACAATGGGACAGCCAAGGAGCTTAGAGAAGCTGCATTTCCTTCTTTAATTCCAGACCACCTTAAGTGTAGTTTACCTACAACAGAAATGGTTTTAAATATCCCAAAACAATAATTACAACAGTAAAACATACAGTAACAGTGAAGCAAACATATAATTCTAAAATAAGGTGAAGTTTTTTTTAGATGTTGGTGTGCAAAATTTGTTTTTCTTTTTGGAAGAATGTGCATACTTAAAATATCAAAAAACCTCACCTTGAGTCACTTCAGTAACTTCCTCTGTAGGGAGAACAAACATATACAGTATTAGTGAAAAGTGTTGTAGTCTATGGATGAGCCTGCATTATATTCACAGCCATTTCACAATTCAACCCCACTCTGAAAGAGTTGTTCCGTTTTATTAGGCCTACTTTGTGGAAATCATAATTTGTATTTGTAATGCTTGTTCACTTGTCACAGTCAAACACTAACTCAATTCATGACTATGTTTTGAAAAACAATGACACAAATGCTTTGCTCTGCCACAAATACCTTCATATAGTCCTTGTTGGGCGCACATAAAAGTCCACCATGGAAGGGCTCAATTACTTACTATTTTATCAAGAACACCCTAGAAATTATTTTACAATAAAAAGGGCTTTTAGTAGTCTCAGTTTAGTCAGAGAAGGTGAACACAGCAGCTCAGTCCTCCACTATATCAAAACTGTCTCATCTGCAGCCCTGGAGCAGCTCATTTTATTGAATGCGTCCTTTTTGGGTGGTTTTGCTTATAATGTAAAAAATCACCTACTGGCCCTGTCTGTCTGTCTGTCTGTGTCTGTCTGTCTGTCTGTCACAACTCGGCTCCCAGTGGAACAGTTTTGTTGAGATTTGGCATACTTATTCTTTAAGAAAATCTTTTGGGAATGATCAGTTTTTCACTATGATATCTCAAATACAGTGCACTGTACACATTTTTAAAAATTTAAAGTCTCTCATTGAAAAGTGAAAATTGGTGAATTTTCAAATTCATCAATCTTAAAACAGAGAAACCTGTTTTAAGACCTCAATTATGGATTAGTTTATCGTTTTGAGAGTGGTCACTTCAGCTTTATATTTTTTGCTGCTTTACTTGTCCAACATCTGCTCCAGACAAGCTTGTCAAATTTTGGGGAGAGGTGCACATACACTAGTCACTTGGACACCTGCTGCTTGAGGTACATGTAAGTTACCAATAAAAACAAAAACAGAAAGTCTCTTATTTAGAGTAACTGATAACAGGAATTATGTGTCGCTCTGCATGTATATATAAATATGTCCTTAGTGTTTACTGTACATTACGCTAGAAATGTCCTCAAAGCTGCATTATCTGCAGATTGTAGTATTTCTCTAATGCTATACTGTAATTTATCGGGAAAGCTAAAGACTTGCTAACCATCATGGTCCAAAACAACCAACAACTTTACGTTTAGGCTATAACTCTCCATTGGGTACTTCTTTCAAAAATGTTATGTTTAAGAAATTTGAACTACAATTAACCATAGACCCTGCACAACCAACAAATAACCACAGGACATGAATCAATGCCATTTTTATATTACATGAATTGGTCTCTGTTGTCTATTAAAGCTGTTGAGCCTTAGGCTACTTCATGTATTTAAGTACTTTACTGTTGAACCTTAAAATACTTACACATTTTATATGACTTATCTTTACTTTCTATTAATGTGTGCCTCCTTAGTTTTTGAGTGATTTGATTAGTTGATATGACACAAAGCTTTTACTAATATAGAGTAAGTACAGGTCTGGTAGTCAGGGGTCTTCAAAGCTATATAGGAAGTCACTGCGCACTGGAGAGATTCCGAAGGACTGGAAAATGTCAAATACCATCCGATTATATAAAAAGGGTGACAGGGGAGATCCAAGCAACTATAGGCCAGTAAGCTTAACATGCATCACTGGAAAATTAATGGAAGGAATTATTAAGGAGAAGATCTGAGTAACACCTGGCAAGGACAGGAGTTATTCTGAACAGTCAGCATGGGTTCAGAAGAGGGAGGTCGTGTTTTAAAAACATGATGGAATTCAATGAGGAGGCAACAAAAGGATATGATCAAAATGGAGCATATGATATTATTTATCTGGACTTTTAGGAAGCATTTGATCAGGTTCCACATGAGAGGCTGGGCATCAAACTAAAAGAAGTGGCAGTTCAGGGTGATGTTTTTAGATGGGTGCAGAATTGGCTCAAACACAGGAAGCAGAGGGTGATGGTGCGAGGAAAATCATCAGAATTGGCCAATGTTAAGAGTGGAGTTCAACAGGGGTCAGTGCTAGGGCCGCTGGTATTTTTAATATCTATAAATGATTTAGAGAACCTTAGATCTTCAAATTAGTGTCTACTTAGAATTCCAAGAGCTAAACTTTAAAGAAGTGATGAGGCGATCTTCTGCTGTTATGCGCCTAAAATCTGGAATAGTTTGCCAATACGAATTCGCCAGGCTAATACAGTGGAGCACTTTAAAAAAAACTGCTGAAAACACTTTACTTTAACATGGCTTTCTCATAACTTCATCTTAGTTTAATCCTGATGTTCTATATATTCAATTAAGTATCATTATTATTCATGGTATTCATATTCAAAATCCGTACTAACCCCTACTTTCTCTTCTGTTCTTTTTCTGGTTTTCTGTGGTGGCGATCTGCGCCATCACCACCTAATAAAGCCCCATGATGTCCCTACATTGATGGATTAAAGGCCAGAAGTCCACATGACCATCATCATCAAATTCTTCCATGAGAACCCTGAATACAATGAGGACTGATTGAGGTCATTTATGTTAGGTAGAATGCCTAGAGGGGGCTGGGTGGTCTCGTGTCCTTGGAACCCCTGCAGATTTTATTTTTTTCTCCAGCTGTCTGGAGTTTTTTTTGTTTTTTCTGTCCTACCTGGCCATCAGACCTTACTTTTATTCTATGTTAATCAGTGTTCCCTATTTTTAATTATTTATTTTGTCTTTTTTCTCTTTCTTCATCATGTAAAGCACTTTGAGCTACATTGTTTGTATGAAAATGTGCTATATAAATAAATATTGTTGTTGTAGATAGCAATATAAGTAACAAGCTGGTTAAGTTTGCAGATGATACCAAAACAGGTGGATTAGCAGATAATTTGGAATCCGTTATATAATTACTGAAGGACTTGGATAGCATACAGGCTTGGGCAGACTTGTGGCAGATGAAATTTAATGTCAGTAAATGTAAAGTATTACACATAGGAAGTAAAAATGCTAGGTTTGAATAGACAATGGGCGGTCGGAAAATCGAGAGTACACCTTATGCGAAGGATTTAGGAGTCATAGTGGACTCTAAGCTATCGACTTCCCGACAGTGTTCTGAAGCCATTAAGAAGGCTAACAGAATGTTAGGTCATATAGCATGATGTGTAGAGTACAAGTCCAAGGAGGTTCTGCTCAATCTTTATAATGCACTGGTGGGGCCTTATCTGGAGTCCTGTGTACAGTTTTGATCTCCAGGCTACAAAAAGGACATAGCAGCGCTAGAAAAGGTCCAGAGCAGAGTGACTAGGCTGATTCCAGGGCTACAAGGGTTGAATTATGAGGAAAGATTACAAGAGCTGAGCCTTTACAGTTTAAGCAAGAGAAGATTAAGAGGTGACATGATTGAAGGGTTTAAAATTATGAAGGGACCAGTAGATTGAGACTGTTATTTTAAAATGAGTTCATGAAGAACATGGGGACACAGTTGGAACCTTGTTAAGGGTAAATTTCGCAAAAACATTAGGAAGTTTTTCTTTACACAAAGAACGATAGACACTTGGAATCAGCTACCAATTAGTGTGGTAGACAGTAAGACTTTAGGGACTTGATTTGATGTTTTTTTGGAAGACATAACTGGATAGGTCTGGCAAGCTTTGTTAGGCTGAATGACTTGTTCTTGTCTAGATTGTTCTAATGTTCTAATAACTGTGTTAGTAGAAGTATTTGTGTTTCTATTGGAAGATGTAGTGGGTTTACACATGTAAAGTGAAGACCAGCTGTTCAACAGAAAATTGAAGAAGATGAAGAATGGAAGACGTGGCACTACACTGGCAATGAGGTTGTAATTCTTCATGAGGGGAGATATTGATCACTATGGAATAGAAGGTCTTGTCATTTGTGATGTTGTTGAAGGTGTAAATTCCAGGGCAAAAGAGAGAGTTAAAGAGGACTTACGAGAAGATGAGAACAGAACACTATTAGCAAGGAAAAGAGCTAAGGCTGTAAGCACCTGTCCTCTACTTGGAGAGAGAAAAAGAATGGAGGACTGGCAAGGATAGGTGTAAGCATATGGTCATTTGGTGGACGAATTCAGACTTGATTTCTCTTTTAAGGATAATGTGAGAGAAGACTGCATAGAGGATAATAATCTCTTGGCCAGGTAATAGGGGGGTAACACACAGTCTCTAAAAGGCTGAACTGCGATTGAGCTGTCCTGTATCTTTATGGAAATAGATAGCAAGGAAGCTGTTTTGCCCTGATTAAAATTCCACAACCCAAAGAAAAAACATAATTTTCTTTCTTTTTTCTTTCAGAGAAAATGGACCAAGAGATAAAAATAAGAGTTAACACGCTAAAGATCAAAATGTCATAGTCAAAATAAAATTAACTGGAGGCAATAACCAGTTCCAGAGATAAAATTCTCTAAGCAAAACATTTGTTTATTGCACTTTGTTTCGTACTACACAAAAACACAGGAAAAGAAAGAGACATCATAATGCACTTCATAGCATCACATAACCAGTAAAAGATAAACGCACCAGTGAAAAGACAGCATTAAAACTGGTGATGTCATGATTCGGTTTTGTTTTATTAATTGTTTTTGGACAGAATACATTTTTCCTTGAGGTTTGCTATTTTTTTCTGGAGCTTTGAATTTTGATTTGAGTTTCACTTTTATTTGATTTTAATATTTTGTTTCACAGCTATGATTTTATTATGTCACTTTACTATTATTGTTTCCGTTTAGCACCATATTACTCAATGATTGTTACAATCCTCTCTTCAATTGAGAACATCATGCTGATCGATTTGTGATGACCTCCAAGTAATGCTTTTTAAGCTGGTGCTACACAGAGATTGTTACCAAATGTGATGCCTTTGTAGCCAAAATGGGTGGCCCTTCAGCCCAGAAGTTATTTCAGCGTTTGCCCAAAAGTGTCCACAGAAGGGGTTTTAAAGCAGATTTCAGCCAAGAGATGTGTGTCTACCTCAGTTATGGAATGAGGAGAAGTGAGGACTGAAAAAAGAGAGCGGTTTAGTGGCAGAGAGGTATGTCTGCCAGTCTATCTGTCAGTGAGATATACGAGTTGTATACAATAGGCCCAAAGGGCGACCAAGGTTTGTTTTCTTCAATTGTTCCTTTATATGTTTTGCTCTTCCTTTTCCCATTTGTGTGTTCTTTATTTACACAATTCAATACAATCAACACAATCAATTTTTCATCTCCAGTCCTAAGCATTATTTTGGATTTGGAGAAATGCCAGGGTGTTATGTAAATGGAAGTTATCATTTGATTGACACATTTTTTACAAAGTGAATTGCAAAGTTTCTGCACATTTAATTTATTTGTGGCAGCTTATGAAATTAGTACATTTATTATCAAAATGAGTAAAACTGATATAAATGGAAAGTCACAGACACAAAATAGATCTTTAAAAATCTTACCCTGTGTCACTTCTGTAACTTCCTCTGTGGGCAGAAGAGAGAAAAAGATAGTTGAGTCAATGCAGCAAATTGTATGTACTGTATATGTACACATTAGTTGTACTTGTAAAGCACATAGCAACATCCCAGGATTTGTATACAGTAGCTCCTACTGACACTTGTGAAAATCTAGGCATACTTCCAGGGTCCTCCTGGTATCTAACAGTGTTGTAGTTCTTGCATCGACTCTCTGTGTGCTTCTTATACTGTATTTTGTTACAATTGTGTTGGGCATGTGAAGCACATTATGATGTTAATGGTGGTGATGTAAAGATCGACTGTTTGATAGTTAATGTACATGTATAATAAATATCAATACTCTCCACACACATCTCTCTTATTATATAAAAAAATCTTTCGACGTGACGAGACTTTTTAAGAGACGAGACAAGAATATTGCCATGATATTTTTCAAAGTCACGCCCTCCTAGCAACCATTTTGAAACAAGACCACAGTACTCTCACCTCTCAGTTTTGTTAATGCTTTTGTCAGATACACTTCCTGCATTCTCAGCTCTTATAAATTTTAATGTTTTCCTCACTTTAAGTTCCCAATTAAAGAAGACCTATTGTGTCCAAATCTTATTGAAGAATTTCATCATGAAAGGTTATCAACAGAAAAAATGAGTACATGGGCAATCCTAGCATCGAGAAACAATGAAGTCAAACGAATTAATGCCAAAAATATAATTTGGTTACACTGCAAATTGGTTAAATGCGTGTCAATAGACTATGCTGAAACAGTTGGTGGTGATTGTGCAGAAGATGAAAACATCAGCTTACAATATCCTGAAGAATATTTACAACTGTTAACACCATCCAGTCTTCCACTGCACAAATTACCGTACAAAGAAGGGTGCAGCCAAGAAAAGTAATGTAGTAAATCTTCAGGGGATAACATTAGACAACAAAGGAGATCTTGATACGCCATTTGTATTAAAACGTTAACAGTTCCCCATTAGAATAGCTTTTGCAAAGACAATTAACAAATCTCAGAGCCAAACATTCGAAAAAGTCATTTTATTTAATAGAGAGAAAGAAATGAAATGCAATCATGGGCAGTTATACATCACGCGGATGCAAATGTGACACTTCACATGAAAATTAAAATCTGTTTAAATTGTACATGAACATCCCCATACGCAAGCGACAGAACCACAAAAAGGCTAGCGCGTAGCACTGGCCTGGGGGTTGGCGAGCGAAGCGAGCAGAGGGCAAAGCCCCCTGGTATACATACAAATTAATTTTTTTTACAAGTACACAGGAATGGAGGCATACAAAAAAGTAAAACAAAGGTAGCATAAAATTAATTATAGTGTTTTATTGTACTTATTTAGTGTGACAAGACATCACAGTGGCTTCCTCAAAGAGCCAGTTTCAAATCTGTGCACATTCTGCCATATCATTTCTCAAATGAATCCTCCCAACATCCACAGACCTGCATGATAAGCTGATTGTGTGTGGACAGGCATCCCACCCAGGACTGCCATTTGTCAGATTGTACCGAGCACAGGCTGTGATTCACCACAGCCCTGCTGTGTAATAAAAGAATTCAGACGAATAGTGAATGAATGTGTAAAATGCATGTGTCTACCCTTTTTGCGAGGTTTCTTATGTAAGTCAGGTTCACCATTTTTTATGACATTCCCATGTTTCAAGACCTTTGCCAGTTGGGGGCAAGTTAAGCAAAATAGGAAAAAATAAAGAACATAATTAGGAAAATGATATCAAATAATTATAATTTTTCAGAATTTATATATTTTGATCATTCCTTTATTCTTTACTAGCCGTCCCCCGCGGCTTCAGTCGCATATAAGTGAAACAGGAGAGCGAGGAGGGGCCCTACTCCCTACTCCTGATGTCATGCTTCCCCCTGCCCTCTGCCCGCAGCCTCTGTCTCAGATTATTGCAAATATATCACTCCTGCAAGCGAAATATGATCTTTAGTGCGATGAGAGAAGTCACAAAATCATCCAGAATGTTTAAGCAAATTCTAAAAAAAAACCCGATCTAAATCCGTTAAGTAGTTCTCTTGTGAAAGACTAACAGACATTCAGACAGACAGACGGTGGATTTATATATAGATATAATATGGTGGCAGAGATTTACTTTTTAAGTGTGATGGATTACTTTCAGTTTATACAGTATATTACGCCACTATAAATGAATGATTTTTCAAAGGTAGACCTTCAGCAGTACCTTTCTGACTGAAGCAAATTTCCCTTAAGCTATATACTTATTTGTCTCACCAATTCAACAGCAATTTCTTTTATTTACCCTTTATTTGAACATTTGTCTACAGGATGTAAAATTAACTGGTTTTAAGGTTTGACTAAATAAATAAATCTATATCTGAAATTAAAATGCTACTGACATTTGATGAATTGATACAGAGGAAGAAAAACTTCAGTATACCATAGAACTATTCTCACCTTCTTTTACTTCAGTCACTTCTTCTGTTGGGGGGAAAAACATAAATATTAATATGGTGTTGAGTGACTGCTTATTTTCTTCCTCTAATTAAATGTCTACACATTCAAAACAAAACTCTACCAAAGATGACACAAGTGTAGAACTTGCTTTCAGCATGTCTACAATGACAGTTTTCATGAACTCTGGGATACCTCACTGTTTCTCTAATGAACAGAGAACGAGAAAGAACAATGGGAATATGCTATTCATTCATTTTTGAAAATCATAGCTTTGTTTCATCACTGAAACTGAAATTTGAAAACATGAGTCTAAAATGATTAGATAATTAAACACAGGGGATCTCTGAGTCACACACTAGTATTTCATATTTCATTTTCTTTCTCTTTATTCTTCTGTTTCCACTATAAAACACATAGTTACTCATTTTTTTTAGTTTTATCATAAATTTTGAATGCATGACATTTTACTTCAGGGCATGTAACATATCTTATACTTCCCTTGTTCACTAAAAACATTATATTGATTGAAAAATAAAGATTAAAATATGGGATTCTGTATTTCCTTTCTCCAGGCTTTGAGAACTTTGCTGTTTCAAAAAGCATCATCATTTTTAAAGTTGACCTGAAATGTCCACTTCACAGCACCTGTAAAACTGATGAGCAAATGCAAATGTGTGAAAACAAGCATGTTTTTCAAGGGACGAGCGTAACATTTCTTCCTATTAGTCCTGTGGAGCACAGACATTTACAGAGATGTAGCGTCTTATATCAGACTCAGTGGTGCAAATACCGCCACGTACCACAGTATGAATGAAGCAGTTCATTGTGATTTGGAGTATGACTGCTGTTGTGATGTGAAATTTTGCATACAAGCTGATAAATATTTTGTATGTCTTTATTTGTAACTTAGACAAAGCAATGTAATATTAGTGTTACATTATTGATAATAACAGCAATGGTTTGATGGTTTAAGAACCCCTTCCCCCCCCTTTAGGACTAAGTCTCTTTGAATTTTACGACAGGATTTGGGGGAAGTGCCTCAAACAAGTTTGACCAATATATCTCTGCTAAAGTCTCTCAGTCAACCCCCACAAAAAGCCAGGCTGCCTAACTGCCAAGCTTTACCTTAACATATGGTTTTGGTGGTGGCAGGTGTGAAGGTGTTCTGTTCCCCCATTGGTCTGAAGTATGGCTGTTTGGAACTGTCTTGTATTAAAAGCCTTTGAGTACCACGATGCCCTACTGGCTGTAGGGGTTGGACAGAACATCTATAAATTTGCTTGCTTTACATAACCCTCTCTCTCTCACCAAACTGATGAAGACCATCACACACCATGAACTGAAAAGGACAACACAATGAAGAGCACAGCTCGGCAGCCATATTGAGACAGGTTCTGAAGAAAGCTGATCACAAAATGATGCCTTAACTAGAGACATTTTAAGTAACTAACAAGTCTGTGTGCCGCTTGAAATTACACATCAACATTTATCAGGTTGTATGGTTGCCAATATTCAAATGTACTTTGCATATTGTTATTATTTAAAAATATTATCAATAATACATTGTTTAAATTGTAACTTATCTCCTGCTTGTCTTTTACTACACCTAATTGCCTGAGGTTATAGATGTAGAAGGGAAGGTGGGGAGAGGTTATATACTGTAATACCTTATAAACAGTGCTAAGTCTGTGAGATTTGAAGCATTCTGACAAAGGCTACATACTAATAATACTAAAGGGGAAAGTAGAGTAATATATTACTCTACCAAGACAAAAAAATGCCATCCCATGTGTAAGGTAGGAGGACTCTAGCATTCCTAACGTGGACTGTTGATGCCCTTCAGGTAATGCGTAGGTAGCTAATGAACATTCATGTTCTCTAAAAGACATTTTGTAGGATGTCAAAACCATGGCCACAGGTCCCTTTACTCATTGATGTGTGTGATTCCATATTCAAAGCTTCAACTAGACTGAGTAAAACAACCTTCAAAATTGATACAAACTGCTTGGGTGGAATCATCTATAAAATATGGCACTATTTGAAGTCTAGACCTTTTAAATCCCCTTATGTGATCATTGTGTACTGCTCATCAATGATCTACAGTGCCTTTGTTGAGTTTGATTGAAATGGGAAATGCATCATACTTACCTTCAGTCACCTCTGTAACCTCCTCTGTAATAATAACAAAGAAAATGAATAAACAATCTTGTTAATTTAATCACAAATAGTAGTGAAACATAACTTACTCCATTTCTCTAGTACTAGGGTGTTGTAATATGTTAGCCATTATGAATGTAATGAGAAGTCATGTAGAATGACACCTTTTATTGGCTAACTAAAAAAGATTACAATATGCAGGCTTTCGAGGCAACTCAGGCCCCTTCTTCAAGCAAGATGTAATACAGAAATTGGACAGATACAACATTGGAAAACCTTTAAGTAAAACAGCTTAAATGTAAAAAAATAACAGACCTTTTCAGGCTAAGACTCATTTAGCACGAGAGGAGAACAATGTATAGTCAAGATCTTTTGATAAGATAACTGTCCAACAGTCTTTTGAAGTTTCTGATGAGTTTTTCAATACAATGTGGGTCTCTAGACAGGTTGTCTGTGTCAATCTAAGAGATGCAAACAATCCTCATATCTGGCCATACAACTATTCAAACCATGTTATAATGTATTAAATTTTAGCATGAGTTTAACTTCCCATTCTTTTCTCTCTTGCTGTGTTCTGAAGTTGCCCATAAGTACTGTGTCTTACTGTGTCCATGGCATTTGAAGTGAACTGCTACAGAAACATCTGTGTTGCCGTATTTGATGTGGTCTCACAGGTTCCATAAACACAAGGAACTCCAATTTCTGTATTACATCTTGCCTGAAAAAGGGTCCTGAGATGCCTCAAAAGATTGCATTTTGTAATCTTTTTTAGTTAGCCAATAAAAGGTGTCATTCTACTTGACTTCTCACTCCATTTCTCTAGAAACACTAACAAGTAGAAACTAGTAAGATTCAAATGTATCCTTTATCAGTTTCTCTCATCAAATAACAACCCCCCCGAAGATTTCACAATATGCAACTATCATAGGAGGCCTCCTACTTTGACTTTGCAGATTCCATGGTTGCAGCCACGGCAAGCACCAACCATATTTTACCAACAGTTCCTTGGTTTCCATGTATATTACTGTATTCAACAGGGTCCATTCAGACTCCCCTGAGAAACTCTTTTGAAGCTAAAATTTTATATTGCTATGATTTGAGCTTGCTTTTTTACCTTTTTTTATTTAGATACATTTTTTTAGTTTCTTAGGGTTTTATATTTTCAAAGTTAGAGTCTCAAGGTTTATTATTATGTATTTTATGTTTTTCCTTTTAGTGGTCTTGCCTGAGGGAGATGAATTTTTTTAAGTGCATTGCAATATTATTTTCCTTTCTCAGAAATCAGTTAATGAGTTGCTAGATGCACATCATGATTGCTAAGGACCACCTTCAGGACTCATAACATTAAGATTTCAGATTCTTCAGTATCAACCCTGAGTGCCGAATGCCTGTAGAGAAAAATACATTTTTGAGTCTTGATTTTTGTGGTGAAATGTCTTTAAGGATAAATACATTCTCAAGTCTTGAATTCACAGCAAAGTACATTGTTGAGACTGGACATACAGTATGTGGTGGCACACCACAGTAATAAAGTGTACAGTGGAACCTCGGTTTGCGAGTAACTTGTTTTATGAGTCCTTTGCAAGATGAGCTAAAATTTTTTAAAAATTTTGACTTGATAAACGAGCGAGGTCTTGCTGTACGAATAGTATGTATATGCTTTGTCTGCTGAACGTCATGTGATCACAGCTGAGCTGATGGTTCTTCTCTCTCTCTCTCGCTCTCCTATTCTCCGTCTGAGTAGGCGTGCCTCACTCATATAGTCAACATCCATACGAGCGTATACTGTTTACTACAGCATTGTGACTGTGTGTGCGTGTGTGTGTGCGCGTGCTGTGACGTGCGAGTCCCTGTCTTGCACCCTAAAACATGAAGCTGAGTCTCAGTACTTTAGCAACACCAGCTTTATTCAACTTGAAACAGCAACGGCATGGTTATTTATTGTAGCGGGATCTGCCAGTCTCCTATACACAGCAGTCAGGCAGGGTCGTGGCCAACTAGTACCGTGCCCTGCGCTTTTATAATGTTCCTTGTTCCTTGTATCACCCATCGATGGCAGGCGCTTATAGCATGTCCGTGATCTTTTCGGATTCGCTTTTTACGGTGAACTGCTACAGCGCTGGGAGACTGTGATTGCTTTGGGAGGCTCGTCTGCGTGTCGTCCCGTTGGGTGGAATCCCACAAGAGTTTAGAAACTCACTCAGACCAGTCAGGATTCTTTTCAAAGGTAAAGTGCAGGTTAATTTGTTTTATGTATTTTTACTTTATATTTTGTATTAATCATTTTTATATGAATAGTTTTGGGTTGTGGAACGAATCATCTGAGTTTCCATTATTTCTTATGGGGAAATTCACTTTGATATACAAGTGCTTTGGACAGCGAGCACATTTCTGGAACGAATTATGCTCACAAACCGAGGTTCCACTGTATTTTCAAGTTTGAATTTTGTGGCAGTCGCAGAGAATGTCTGAGTTTTAATTGTTGTGGTCACCACTTGTGTTGTGGGGTACAAAAACTGTACATTTTGGTGTATATTTCCATTATATTTTGTTCAAGACAAAACAACAGATGAACTACATTCATGACACATCAAAGCATATCCTCTTTCTAGTTGTACCTGACTTTTAAAACAGCTGTTCCAATAAAGAAATGCTGGTGCCTAAGGCTATTGATTAGTTTATAACCTGGGCATCTGGGACAAAAGTAGCTATATTATTTTACAGCCTGGGAAAGGAAGACATGGCAACACCTCAGGCAACATCAAAAAAGTTTTATTGTTTGGGAAAACAGACAGTGAATTCATTCATCATATTGACAGCCAACCAATCAGAATATCTAAAAATTACATCTTGCAAAACCCCGTGGTAGAATTTTAGAATAAATATGCCTTGTCTGAGGAGTGATATAGGAAGGTGGGATGAAGAAGAAGGGAAGAAGACGTCAGGAGAAGCTGCCGGTAACACGTAGGCATTTCCATCTGATCATCAGAAAAGCATCTCACGAACAGCAACGAGTGCTAGATCACAAGCTGCCTGTGACATTCATCCTTGTCATCTTTAACTTTTCGTAAGCTTTTTCTAAAGACTATATATATCCAGACTTTACTATCAGTTCTACTTTCTATTATTCTTTGTTCCACTGGTAGTATTATTCCTGTAATAAATACCATGCTGCTTTTAACTTTCTATGCTTTGTCTTAATGTCTAAAGTGATTGAATAAATAAAGTAGATTGCTTTGAGTACCTAGTGCAGCTGGAGGTTTGCTATTACCTCTGTGCTGAGCGGTTTATTAAGGGCTGAGGGTGAGAGCTCCACCCAAAAGTAGGGAACAGTACGTAAAGTGAGGCATCCTTGGCTGATAAATGGCCTATAGTCAAGGATGCTGAGCCTTTGCAGGTTTAAAAATATTCTTGTAGACCAAAATTAATATTTAGGTCTAAGATATCTTTAAATCACCGTATGTTGTTTGTGTCGATAATAAGTAAGTCTCTTGAAGTGCTGAGAGAGTGACAGGCTGTGTTATTCCTAAAGCACTTGTGTGGTTTAAAGTGCCAGAGGTTAACCAGCTGTGTGTTTGTCATTCATTGGGCACTGTTCAGTTTCTGCAGGTATGCCTATAGATATGTATGCGTGTGTTAATCTTAAGGTGCAACAGTAGATCAACCCGGTAACGAATCTGATGAGTACACTTACCTCTAGGTAAAGGGTAAGTAGTGGGGAATATCATGATAACACAACTTGTTTTATAATTGTGGTACATTTTTGATTTTTTGTGTTGTCACGGTTTGCTGTTCAGTTTTTTGTATGGATTCAATCAGTAAGCAATTATTCTTCTAAAGTATTTTTGGTATTCTAGTTTTGACATATGCTCTTTGATTTTGACATATTCTTGGCATTTTGTCTCGGGTTGTATTGAAGTATTTTGATGAAGGACTCTCTGCATTCTTTCATGACAATTCCATTTAAACTCTCCAGTTTAGAAAAACAAATGTCAGTGCTCAGAAAAGTAAACTTTTGATTTTCAATTTTTGCCATACTTTAGGTATAATTCATCCCCAGTAGCATTTCCTGACACACATGCATGACAAAACATCAGTCTGCCTTTGTGTTTATAACTTTACTTTAAACAAAGATATCAAGTGTGGGCAACATCTGTAGTTTAGCACATGTTAGCCAACATGGACAGTTTTGAATACCTCATGTTCACCTATTTTTCCAGTCAATCCAATCTTAAAACAGCAAAAGTCAAAGAATGAGTGCTACTACCACTCTGTTGATTTCAACACTCAGATTTCTTGCCAGATACCATTATCATCAAAAGCCCACTACTTATTTATAAAGCAACTACTATCATTGGTTATTCTGTACCAGATTTTTCAGATCCTCATATGCTGGCCTTCTCAGTTCTCTAAGGACTATTTTAAGCAGCTCTCAGTTAATATTCATTTATCCTTGCAGTCACTGTTCATTCCCTTTCTCATCCTGCGATGCTCAGTTAGTGTTAATGTTCAGATCACGCACTAAGTCTCACATTTTCTCTCTTGCATTGTAGATTGCATATTCTTTTCTAACTGAATCAATTATTAAATTGGAGTGCTAGTTAAAAGCCTTGACAGCAATATAGAACCTTTGATAATTCTTTTTAATAAAAAAAACTTCACTTATATAAGAGCTAAATGGTGGAAAAGATTGAAATGAATAGACAGATAAAGCAAAACACATCTTTTTTTCTTTAAGTTCTGCTATTTCACAAGACTACGCTATTTAAAGTTACATGCAAGACAAAGCTAGCATAAATGTGCAGAGATCAACCAATGTTCTACAAACAGAATATAATGATTTTATTGTCCCTTTGGGCCTGGCATAATGTATTGCTTGTGCGTGGTGACAGAAAACAAAGATCTCAGGACGTGTAGCCAGAATGGTAGTGAAACAACAGAGTGGTAAGCCATAGGCCATAGGATGTAACTAACGCCAAGAAACAAAATGTATAAACTACAATCAGAGGATTGAAAAAAATATAGTTGTAACCAGTAAATGTAAAACAAATACTATGAAATGACACAAAGGTTTTATTTAAATTTGTGAATTCAATCTTGGATGACAGCGGTGGGCTGGCGCCCTGCCCAGTGATTTGTTCCTGCCTTGCGCCCTGTGCTGGCTGGGATTGGCTCCAGCAGACCCCCGTAAACCTGTGTTAGGATATAGCGGGTTGGAGAAATGACTGACTGACTGATTCTTGGATGACTAGGAATGTTTGGTGCCAGCAGTAAAACAATCTTCTAGTTACCATTAGTCCTTAATGCACTAGCAGAATTTCAAAAGACATCTGAACTCAAAATCAATTTGAATAAAAGTGTGTTTTTTCCCAGTGAACTATCTAGCATACCATAATAGACTGGCCATCTATATGTTCATTTTATCAGAACAGTTTAAACATCTAGAGGTATAACATCACAAGTAAATATAAAGATCATTTTCAATGCAATGTTGCTATCAGCATGGGAAAAAACAAACAAGATGTGAACAGATGGTCTTCCCTCCACCTCATGAAAACAAGTAGAATCAATAATGTCAAAATGAACATGCTTCACAAGCTTCTATTCTTATTTCAGTGCATCCCTATATACATTTATATATTGTTCTTTAACAAACTAGACCCAATTATATCCTAATTTATAGAGCTGGAGTATAGATGTCCACACATTCAAACGTTGACTCTACAAAGACATAAAGCAGAAGGTAGAATAGCACTACCAAACTTTCAATTTTGTTAATAAGGTGCAAATATAATCACTATAAAGACCTAGAAATTGGCACAAATTAATAAATTTACCAGTCTGGTCAGCAATGGAAATAAAATCTTGCTGTACTTCTTTATATGCCCTGCTTTGTCCCCCAGTAAATATTAATGTTTGTCAAAATACCAGTAATCCAACTGTCCACCAATTACTCAGAATAGGGAACCAATACGGGACACACTTCAAGGCAGAGCTTTAATCTGTTGTTACTCCACACGACAATCACCTTTTTCAACCCGCTTTAAAATGTACACAATGTTTAATCTTTGGAAAATATCGGAGATTAAAACAGGTAATTTTATACAGATGTCTTTGCATCTTATGAACATTTACCCTTCAAATTTAACTTTCCAACAACAGTTTTTCCACTACTTTGAAATGATAAATTTTGCTAAAAGACACCTACCCAGTTTTCCACACCACCCTCTCATCGCTATGACAGAAAAATACTGATCAGTCTGGAAGACTCAGACAGCATCTCAACAGTATATAAAAAATCTCAAAGAATCTTCCATTAAAAGATCTTAGGGTTTGGTGAAAAAAGGATATTTCAAGTAATAGCTCAGAAAAGGAGTGGAAGGCAACTATGAATTAAATACACTCTAGTCTATATGTGCAAAGCATTCTATAATTCAACATTAAATCTTTCAGCGATCAAATCTGTGTTGTTTAAATTTGTCCAAAATGAATCCAGGGCAATATCCAACCTGTGAGCATTGCAATCTAGCTCCAGCCTCACTGGGCCACATGTTTTGGGAGTGCATCATCATTAACATTATTTTTAGACAAAAATCACTCCAAACCCATTAGCAGTTGTGATTGGTGAACTCCCAGAATGGTTTAAAGTGGAAAAGAACAAATTGATTGTACTGTAATTGCTATACCACACGACCGCATGTAGACTTATCTTGCTTAACCGGGAGAATCTCAATCCACATTTTATAAGTCATTGGTAACTGATGTTCAATACTGTTTGAAACTGGAAAAAGTCAAAGTCTCGCTTAGTGAAGATCTGTTCAAATATGGCAAGATTTAAGTAATAACATTTAGAATTAGCATTTATTTTTTGTTTTTTATTTTTTATTAACTATTTTTGTCCATGCTTTTGACAATCCTCTCTTTCTTTCAGGTGGGAGCTGAATTCTGTTTGTTAGAATTTCTTTTTTGTTCGATTTTGTATTTTTTTTGTTTCTACTTTCTTTTTGAACTTTCTAACACTTTTTTCCCCACTAGTTTTACTTTGAAGTCATTCATTTTTTAAGTTTGTGTCAGTGACTTGAAGATGTGTAAACTCCAGGAACCACATTCCACCAATAATATTATAAATAAAGATCTAAACAAGACAGTGCCATGAAAGAATGTAAATCACACTTTACAATGTTTAAAAAAATGTGGCAATAAAAAGGAATATAATTGCTTGATTTATTGGCCTCAGAAACTTTGAAAAACATACTCAAGTTATTTTTAGAAGCCTGGAAATAGTTGGAAATAATTAAAATCATGAGTCAGTTCATAGCAGATAAAACCCTTCTGCTAAAGATAGAATACTGATATTTTCCTCCATTTAAATACAGGACAGCATAGCTTAAGAGGTAATTCTAGACTCCCTTAACAATAACATCTAATTTCTTCATTCATGTTCTCTTTCAGACACTGGGAGTATGGTCATCTAATTGTAATGTGTGTCTTTCAGACCACGTCTGAACCTAATGTTGCACATGTTACATGATCTATACTACACCTGTAAAACAAGAATTTGATGCAAAATGAAAAGATAACATGATTTTTCCCTTCATTTCATTCAGTAATAATGTCTGTAAGTAAAATAATATGGATAAAAAGTTGCATAATTTTCCAGTTACAGTAAAACAAAACATTTAAGTTTTTCTTTTATTATGGTAATAAATATTTTTCTCATGAACATATTTATTTGCCATTCTGCTGATACTGAGCTGGGTGAACTGTACATCAATACAATAGAAGACAAAGCCCGAAGAACTCATCACCAGACTATATCAGATTTTACTTGGAATTGGATCCATAGGTGATAAAAATGGAATGAGGTATAAAGTACAGTGTTGCAAAGTATTGGTGCCGTAAAGTTTCTTACCTTCTTTCACTTCAGTCTCTTCTTCTGAAAAGATAAACAGAAACAAAGTTGTTGTTTATTTAAAATCTTGGCCATAACTTCTATGTATTGTTGACTTTGAGAAGCTAAGTGTAAAAAATGGTCACACTCTAATATTTTCTGTTATAAAAATAATATGTCTTAACTTCTTCTTCTTCCTCCTCTTTGTCTTTTTACCACTTCTATGTGAGGTCCACTTTGGCTTCCCTCTCTTTGTCTTCACCCTTTTGCCCACATATTCATTGTCTTTCCTTATCACATGTCCATACCACTTCAACCTACCTTCCGGTACTTTTTTATTCTTTGTATCTCCACATCCATCTTAACATTCTCATTTCAGTCACGTCCAACTTCTTCTCCTGAACTCCCTTTACTGCCCATGTCTCAGCTCCATCCATCATTGCTGTTCTTAAAAAACTTACCTTTAACCTTCACCTTAATTTTTTGAATACTCAATACTCCTAATACATTGTTCCAATTGTTCCATCCATACTGGACTACATGGGTTATCTCTGCATCTAATTTTCTATCTTGAGCAACCATTAATCCTAGATATTTAAACTGATCCACTCTTTTCAATAGCTCTCCCTGCAGGCTAACTTCTCAATCCTGATCATCATGAAACCTAGTGTATTCTATCTTCTTTCTATTTATCTTCAACCCTCTGTCTTCTAAAGCCCTTCTCCATTCTTCCATCTTTCTCTTCACTTCCTCTTTTCTGGTGCTACACAACACAACGTCATCAACAAAAAACATACACTGGGGGCACTGGTCTTTTATCCCATGAATCAACGCATCCATAATCAGATCAAAGAAGTAAGGACTTAAATGAAGATCCCTGGTGCAGACCTCCTCTAACTGGGATCTTGTCTGTTACCCCAACCCTGCTTTTAACTTGAGCCCTCACTCACTCATACATATCCTGGACAATTCTCACATATTTCTCATGCTTTAACTTCTGATTTATTACAATATCATATAGACAATTTAAAGGAACACACTGTAGCTTTACTGTTATGAGAATTTACCTGTGAATTCACATTATTAGTGACTGGGATCTCGACTTGATATTACTGGAAATGGTGAAGAGCCACTTACAAATTATACTGGACTTTTAGACCCCTCACAGATTTGGATTACAGAACAACCGTCTCAGCTAATAGAGCTAAAAGAGAATGCCCATGGCTACAGTGGCTAATCAGGCTTCTAATTGCGAGGTGTCTCATTCATTGCAGCAGGCTCTTTCTCTTTTATCTCACGCTTACTAGAGATCTGATCTTCTGAAGACATATTCATGGTTTCTTACCTGGATACTAGTGGATTTACTGCATCCTCTTAATAGCTTATTAGTTAATTTACAATGATAGGGTGAATCAGGTCTGTTTAGTATTTACCTTCCTATAAATTTTATAGTTACTATATAGTTATAGTTTTTATAGCTGATTCATGCCTTTGTCTCATCCAGACTGGACTATTGTAATTCACTCCTCATCAGAATACCCAACAAGAGCCTTCAAAAGCTCCAACAAATTCAAAATAGTGCTGCAAGAATCCTGATGAGGGTGTGGAAATATGAACATATCTCACCAATCCTTCGGTCACTTCATTGGCTCCCTATCCATCTCCGAATACAAACTGTTTGTTTACTCACCAGTGTATCCATGGAAATGCTCCACAATATCTTAAAGAACTCCTTATATTACAATCCACTACAAGAAACCTCCGTTTTACAAATACCCACTGCCTTTGCCCCCCTGTGACCAAACTAAATACAATGGGTGACCGAGCCTTTGCAGCCGCTGATCCACGGCTCTGGAATGCCCTACCAGAGAGCCAAAGAACACAGCAGATTGTGGGCTGTTTTGAAAAACAGCTAAAGACTTTTCTATTTAGGAAAGCTTATTAACAAGAATGCTATAATTATTGTTGTTTTATCTCTGTTTTTATCTTGCCTTGCATTTGTTTAATCTTTTTATGTTGCACTTTGAGATTTACTGCTAATGTAAAGTGCCTCTATAAATAAAATGCATTATTATTATTATTATTATTATATATAGTAGTTAGATGAATACACTGTTGTCATGTGTTTGTCTACACCCAAAATACAGTAAAGGGAGCTACAAATGTCAAAATATGCATTTGATTAGTAAATATAAAAGGAAGAAGTTACACCAGGTGAAAGCAAAGTACCAAAGGAAAAATATGAATCAATCTCACTTTCCTCCAGTTTGTAGTTACATAGGCTTGGAAGTGGCTAAGCATCCAAGAAGCTGTCTCCCTTATCACCCTCTGTTTCCCTCTCTATCTCTTTCTCAACCCTAGCCTCTTACTTTCACTAGTGAATCTTGGCCTTTTCTCTTTCGTCAAAACTCTAAAATCAGGTAAAGTCTGGCATGAAATGACTTTAAACCACCTGCCTATTAGGGGTTCACGTAAACTCCTCCAATTCTTCTTTCTTCCTGCTGTTTGCCACTGGCCCCTCTTATATGTTTCACTTGCTAAGCTACTTTAATGATGTAACTGCATACTCCTGACTCTCCCAAGATTGGTCTCCCAGCTGTCATAACTCACCCTGCACAAAAAAATAATTTTCTGTGACAGAACCTTACGTGCCACACAGACGCCAGAGCTATAGTAGTAAAACAGATACTATATTAGAGTTCAGCATGTATAGTAAAAGAGTCAGCTAAACAGAGGTTTTACTGAAGAGTCCACGTTGGCTTGCTTTTCTCACACAACTCTAGCTGGGGAATCATGAAAGCCTAGTTAAATTAGCTCCTAAGGAGCAAACAAAAACACCAGAGAGATGAAAAGGAAAAGTGAAAATGTTTTGAATAAAAAGCACACACACAAAAAGATACTATAAGATTTCAAAAAGGAGAAAAGAAAAATAATGTTTAAAGTGACCAGGCAGAGATAACCAAAGTATTTAATAATAATACAAAATGACTGTCAATAAGACAGTGTCTAGTAAATTAAATTAAATCATAAGAGTTCATAATGTTAGTTTGTATTCTTGTTTTTTTTATAGGTGATAATGCCACTATAACATTAAAGTACAGAATCCTCCACATCACCTGGCCAAGCCTTGAAATCACATATGCTTCTACTTTTACTGTAACAAAACCAGGCTAGAGCTTCAACTATTAACCCTCCATTGTCCATTGCACTCCAAAGCCTCTTTGGCCTTTATAGAGTTAACTTCCTAACCAACCTCTTGTCTCTATTCTGTGCAGTCACACGTTTGAGCTGACTGCTATTACCTGTTGGCCTGAAGCTTTTCTGGCCTTTTGCATGTTTTCTATGAACCCCCATCCCCTTTCCAAATGCAACTACTGTATTTGTCCTCCATCTTTAAGGAAAAAGTGAGAGGGTCTCTGACCTCTTGCTTAAACTCTATTGCATCTTTTTCATTCTAACCAGAGAGTCAGGGTTACTTGGCATCTACTCTTGTCCTCTTTCCCCTAAGAGTCTGTGGGTACAATGGGTATCTTACCAGAATGTTACTGTTTCTCTTACACTGATGACTCTGTCCATTTCACTTCTAGGCAACATATATGCCTGGAATGACTGGTGACTGGCAGCCACTGTGTTTTCACACTGGTCTGGATTGACTATCCCTGCTAGAGTGGGGCACCTTCATGGTTGATTTCTTTAGCACATTGGCACTTTGGTGGTACCGTAGTATATGGTAATCTATTGGCAGCTTGTTACTCCTTAACAATGTACTTTACATGCAGTATATAGTTTTCAAAATTGGCATGCAAACAGGACAATTCATTTGATTAGGGTCACATAGTGTGGTGAATGAAGAGACAATCTTGAGTTTTACAGCCAGTGCCTTTAAGTACAACTTAACTCCTACATAACTCCTTCTATTAAAACTTCTAACTCACAACAAATAGTAAGGTATAAAAGAAAGCTATGAATACTAATACACCATAACATTTACACAGTATATTCTAAATACAGTATTTTTGTTTATGAATATTTTTATAATATTGCAACAGGTGATATAAATTGTGTGAACGTGAAATTATCATAAAAAATGGTCTCACCTTCTGTCACTTCAGTAACTTCTTCTAAAAGGAAAGAAAATATGTATTTCATTCAAAAGCTCAAAATTGCCATATATGGATCCTTAGCAGTTGAACAAACACTGGCATCAACGTGTCAACCTTCACATTCATTAATACTGGTTCAATTCAGAGGAAAATCAGAGTGCATGAAGAAAAAACCTACAACATGCAAGTTATGCCCAGGTAGCAGTGAGGCCAGGATTTGGTGCTCAGTCTGTCCCTGGGTCATCTTTAGGCTGTGGCTAACTGTGAACCCCCAAAACAACAACTTTATATAATTTGCAACAAAGGGAAAATCACAGCTTTCATTAGGGCTTGTAAAAGGCAAAGCATGCAAATAAACTTTTGAATTGAGTTTAAAATGTAATAAAAACCTTTGTGTATTAATACAATGGTATGAAAAAATATTTGTCCACCTCCTAATTTCTTCTTTTACTTCAAATTTCTGACACTCAATGTTTTTGGAACTTTAACCAAAATCCAATATTAAATAAAGGGCACCCAGCTGGACAAATAGCACATTTTTGCTTGCATAAATTTTTGGAGTGAACAAACATATTCAAAACCAACCAAAATTACCCTCTTACATTTGTTAAGTCAGCGTTTCTCAACCTTTAAGTATTTGCGACCCGAGTTTTCATAACAGTTTTAATCGCGCCAAACCCCCCCCCCCCCCCCCCCGTAACGTTTTTTTGAAAGGAGCCCACTAATACCAATTTGTTTCTTTTTTAATTAATGATATGCATATTTTATTATACCTACTTAATTTTTATCGACATTTATCTAACTCTATATTTATTTTTCTAGTATCAGAATGTAGTTTAAGTTAATTTGTTTTGGTTTCAATAGATGTATTTTTCATATTTTCGATTCTTGTTTTCTTTTTTTCACATTTTTACGCCCCCCTTTTTGTTACTTCGCGCCCCCCTAAGGGGGCCCGCCCCACAGTTTGAGAACCACTGTGTTAAGTGATTGAGCCACAGTCAGCTGTAATGACTGAAGCCAAGGGTTTCTGATAATTTAATATCAGTCATTCATAAAGCTGTAGGGCAATTTTAGCCTCCTCTTGTGTGTAAAATTTAGAAACATTTGTAAGTTTTAAGGTCCTGTCGCAGTATTTGTGTTGGGTTTATGTCTTGACATTGAACAATGTAGTAAAAAAATGTAATTTAACTTGTTTTCGGTCATTCTGAAGTGGGGCTCAAAAGCAGCTTCTCCTGGAGTCCCAACTGAACATTCAATCACAGTCCTGCCTTGTGCCAGAAATGAAGGCTCAAAAATGATCCCTGCTGACGAGAACTTGAAAATAAAAATCTGGTGGAGCCCAGCTAACAGAGGCAGAAACCCTGATGGGCCTTCGGGTGGTGGGATCTTGAGCAGCAAGTTTAGAACCACCTGTCCCAAGGTCATGGATGAGAGAACAGTTAGGCTACCTCCTGGTGAGAGCGAATTAAAAGAAGTACCACTTCATGATTACTAGAAGTGGATAGCACCTCCTAACAGGGATGAGTGAGCTAGAGGCTTAGGCTGAGTGGCAAAAACTTAAAACAGTGAAACTGGAAACAATGACTTAATCTGAGCAGCCAAATAGACTACAGTGGGTAACTACAGCATAGACAGGAACTTGTGACTCACTGGAATTAGTGACAGTGAAAAACGGTGGGTTCAGCTTAGGTGCAGATTTTTAAGTTTTTCTTTTAAAATCATTATTAAAAAGTCAAAAAGAGTTCAACACATATTACAGTTGCTGTAGACATTATTTAAATTATCAAAAATCTCTTCAAACTGCCTTTTTAAATTTGCACTGAATCTCCAGGGCTTGTTGTAAAAAAAAAAAAAGAATATTCATTTGCTGAAAAACTAACCTTTGTTTTCCTGAATATTTTATCAACTTCATTAGAACTTTCAAATAAAAAATTGCTGTAGTATTTTTAGATTTTTAGAAATGGCTTTGCAGGGCTTTTTTGTATGGCTGTGGAAATTTGTTATGTATAAGGACTACTCAAAAAATGCCCGAATTCTTCAAAAATGGCCAAAGGCCTATAATCATAACACTAAGACATAGCAAAATTAATTTTTTCTTCAATTACGACAAGTCATCCAGGTCTGCAGGCTTCCTCACACTACCACACTGCTGCTACCATATTTAACTGTTGGTATGATGTTTGTGCTATAGAATTTCATGTTTGTTTTATGCCTAATATAATTGGACACGTCGCCCAAAAGAATTTCCTGTAAAATAAGGGATGCGTATTTATGTTCTTCATGGTTAGCAATGTCCTCTGCCTTGTTACTCTCTAATGAAATCTGTTTTTGCCTGGGGTTTTACTGACGCTCGAGCCATGAACATGGTTCTTTGCTGAGGCAAGAGATTCCTGAGGTTGTTTGGATGTTCCTTTAGGATTTTTTGTGACTTCCCATGTAATTTTATACCAGGTCCTTGGAGTAATTTCGATGGCAGTCCACACCTATTAAAACTTGATATTGTTCCAACTTATTTATAGTATATTTGCAGATAACAGCTTCACTGCAGTTTGTTGTAGTCCCAGAGCCAAAGAAATGGTTTTGTAGCCCGTTCTAAACGGATAGATATCATACCATTTTTTAGATCTTCAAGAATTTACTTTGATTGTAGTACAGTATATTGGAACAAGTATGGATAGGAAATTTTTTATAATCAACTCATCACAAATAAACTGAGTTCAGATGCCTATTCCAAAGCATTGCATGAGCAATATTCTTGCTCACACAGTAAACAGTTATAGAACCGGTTCTATCTGATGGAGAAAACAACTGTTGCTGATTTCAGGTAAACCACAATGGGAACTAAGTAATCATCCCCTAAAAAAATATCTTTCTCGGAAGTTCAGTTTAGCCTTTGTCCCTTTCTCTGGGACAATAACTGCTTACTTGCACAAAACACCTGTTTTGATGTCTTCTGATATCAAAGTTGAGCCAATTACATGAGCCGCACTTAACAGGAGTCAAAGACTTGTGCCTCATTCCATCTGATAACTGTTGATTTGCAAATGTTTACGGAATTGTATTCCTGTCTTTGCTTTCAGTTGGTGCTCCAAAAATGCTCAGTTGAGTTCCCTCAGACTGTACAGCAGATTATAAGAAGTCTGGAACCCAAGTTCATTTTGGAAGATTCTAGGACAATCTCTCACAACACACGTTTTCAATTGAGGATGCATGCTGGAAACTCAGCCACTTAGGTTGATAGACTCAATATTCGTAATTAATGAATATTCTGTTTACAGTTAGGCTTTGAATTAAATGTAATATATGTTATGTTAAGATGCCTTGCTTCTGAGGTTTTATTCTGAAACACATGCTAAGGAATGCTACTTATCCTTTAAGGTTGGATGTGAGCAATTACTCATGTAACACATGCTAAAAAAGCTACTTAGTCCCTGAGATTTCTGCATCAAGCACGCACTAGTTATACCAGTGGTTCTTAAACTGTGCGGCGGGCCCCCCTAGGGCGGCGCGAAGTAATAAAAAGTGGAGCACGAAGATGTGAAAAAAAGAAAACAAGAATCGAAAATATGAAAAATACATCTATTGAAACCAAAACAAATTAACTTAAACTACATTAATAAATATAGAGTTAGATAAATGTCGATAAAAGTTAAGTAGGTACAGTATAATAAAATATGCATCTATGATATATCATTAATTAAAAAAGAACAAATTGATATTAGTGGGCTCCTTTCAAAAAAACGTTAGGGGGTGCGATTAAAACTGTTATGAAAACTCGGGTCGCAAATACTTAAAGGTTGAGAAACGCTGAGTTACACAGTGCTTAACCTCTACGGTTACATGTAAAAGGTGAATATTAGTCATTTCTGTATTTCATTATAAGGTTATATAACTAAAGCTTTGCTAATGATAGTAAGTCAATGCTAATTCAGATATTACAGTAACATAACCAATTCATAATTTTCAGTAAAAGTAATGTTTAAATATTAATAATAAGTTGAAGACTAAGACATCCGCATCTTTATTTTGTTGGTGAATTGGTGAGGCAATTGTAGCTTAAAGCTGGTGAAATAAACAATTAAAATAATAACCAGCTATAAAGGCCTACAGTGGCCTTGTGTTTTAGTTGAATCTTCATATTTGCAACTTGATTGTGATGGTAAGGGTCACAATAAGATAGACTTATATGGACCATGGCTGGTAGTAGTAAAGCATGGCTGTATTCCATCAGATGACCCTAATTATCCTTTTAACTGGGGGAGCAGTCACTCTATCACAGAATGCCAGATGATTTTGACTCTGTTCATAAAAAAATTAAATATTTAAAAAATATTATTTATTCTCTTCAGTGCTCTTTATCTAAAATGGCTTTTTGATTGAAGATCTGAGACCATTCAGCATCAAACATTTGCAATAACAGATGAAATTAGGAAAAAGGAAAACAACTTTTTATGGCCTTGTATATTGACCTATAATTAAATATTAGAAAGCCCATGTTTGGTTGAATTGTATTAAACATAACACACTTGAACACTGGACAACAATGGTTTGATAGCAGAACTATGAAAATTCATCTCACCCTCCGTTGTCTCAGTCACTTCTTCTGTGGGAGAAGGAACAACACAGATTTACTAATGGGTGCTTAGTACACTGGATTTTAAATTTGAAATGAGCATTTAAGAAAAAAAAGCATTGAATTTAAAACTGAAACTAATTTTGTTAAAGCTGCAGTTTCACGTATAAAAATTAATAACATTATTCAGCAGTGGGTTAGTAGCTTTTAATTCTAACAAAAATTGCTGAAATTTTAAAAAGGACTTAGATAATGTTAGACCAAAATCAACACATTTGTGAAATAACCTGCAACTTTACTGAACTAAGATTACAAATTTAATGCATGTACTTACACAAGTTGAAAAAGGTTTAAAATAAAGTTTGCTTGGAATATTTGTTTGCACTATACATTAGTACATAAAGATGAGACCCTATGTTGCTGGCTATTTAAAATTTGCATATACCCTCCACATAAAGTGAGATACCCACTCAGATAGGGTGCTGCATAGTGAGTGGTGTGTAGGGAATGGAAGGAGATAAGAGTTTCATGAAGGAGAAAGGGAGGAGGCATTTGAGGGTTTAAATGGGAGGTGAGTGTGAGGTGCAGCAGAAAGAATGTAGATGGGGTAGCTAGGAGTGAAAGGGATGGAAGACAAAAAGAAAAACCAACTGAAGTGGAATAAATCAACTCAACAAAATGTGTGAACAAGGCAGGGAAGTGATGTGTCCTCAAAGGAAGGGGTGACATTACGAATAATGGTGTTTTAGCAGTGTCAGCACAGTGTATGCTGGCAAGTATACACACCATGCCAGAAACAAATGAGAGCCTATTGGTGATGGAAAGTTAAATGTATAGTGAGTGAACTTACCTGATATTCCAGAAAGTTAAACTGAGCATTTGCTATCAAGTAATTTCTGTGTCAGATTGCTTGGAGAAAATGGCATTCCTGCAGCATGGGGTTGTGCATGGATGAAATAGGCATCAGCTTATCACAGAGGAGCTGAATAATGGATCCTAAGAAGCTGTAAATAACTATTTAATTTTACACACACACACAAACACTCATATGTGTATATATATATATATATATATTAAAGTCAATGTATGTGTGTGTGTATGTATGTATGGCTGGCTGGAGCGATTTTCATGAAACTTGGTACACATGTTTCTCATTGGATAACTAAAAATACTGTAGGATGAAATCAACCCTAACCCACCCCCTTGTGTACGGTAGGGGGTGATCTTGCGGTCTTCTATGCATGTTATCATCCAGTTGATACGCAGAACGACCACCAGAGGGCGAACTGGAGGTGACTGCCAGCATTCTTTATGTTTGAGCACCACCGCGCCCCTGTTGCTTTTGAAATTAAAGAGAGTTGGCCGGTTCCGAACGTCAGCTGGATGATAACATACATACAAGACCGCAAGACAAGCACAATAGTGAGTCTTCATTGTTTGTTTGTTTATTTTCATTTTTAAAGTTGTGAGTTTTTTTAATTATATTTTTCTCAAACAATTAAAATAAAAAACACTTTATTTTCCTCCCAGACAACGCCGAGTATTTCAGCTAGTGTATATATATATATATATATATATATATATATATTTGCAGTTGGAGATCCACGAAGGGAGAAAAAACGAATCACATATCATAAAATAGTTTTTATTCCTGAGCTTTCAACCCCTATCAGGGGTCTTCATCAGAGGATAATGCTTAGACTTATAAGAATCAAAGGCAATATATAGTAACACATTCAGTATGGGGGGTTGGGGGGGGGGGGGGGGGTGGGTGGCGGTGACTAAGTCAGTATGATCAGACATAAACCCAGCATATGCCAACTTAATAAGGACATATAAACAATGATTAAACTATACAACCAATCCCCCCCCCCCCCCCCGATCATACTGACTTAGTCACCATATATATATGCTTGCTTGTGATACATAAGGGAAGGGGCAATTACTGTTTTGTTTGTGGGGCCACAATACAATCAAGCTACAACACAGGCTTGCTAATTTGGGAAAAGGGCATTTTATGTTAAAGGGTACACAGACACTGAGAGTTCATGTGTGCTTATTGGAGGAACTTGTTAAATTTTTGTGTTTTTGTACAAACATGTTTCTAAAGCCAAATACTGTTGAATTTTATCGTTGAATATATATTAATTAAAACTGAATAATCTGAGCTGTTCATGCATACTGTATATGCATTTAGTTGACTAAATGAAGTAAAATTGAAGTTTTTCTTCAGGGCACACACATACACACACACACACACACACACACCAAGCACACACTAGGGACAATTTAGGATCGCCAATGCACCTAACCTGCATGTCTTTGGACTGTGGGAGGAAACCGGAGCACCAGGAGGAAACCCACGCAGACACAGGGAGAACATGCAAACTCCACACAGGGAGGACCCGGGAAGCAAACCCAGGTCTCCTTACTGCGAGGCAGCAGCACTACCACTGCGGCACTGTGCCGCTCATATCTTTTATTATTTTTGAATTATTATGTGATATTTATAATTATGTACGGCGGTTCCTGTAAATATCTTGATATTTCTTGTAATTTGTGGGTGGAGCCACAGGAGGCGGGCCATATTAACATCACCACTCTTGAGCTCTCCCTCCATTTATTTAGCCAAAGAAGAGAAGGCTCAACAGTAGAAAAACACTATTTATGAAGCAGTCATATGTACTGTATTACTATTTTCTTTGATTTTTTTGTTTTTCTGGATTTGGACTTGTTTGCTTAGGATTGTCTTTTAGGCAACTCTTTTTTGCATATGTTTTTCTTTTGAACATTTTACTTGTATTTTCCTATTTTTTCTAATAAATTCTTTATTTAAAAAGATTCTTTGTTTGCACATTTGTACAGAAGTCAAGGGTTTACAGTCATCCTTCCTCTTGTGGGTTTTTTTATATTTACACTTTCTGAATTCACTGTGTATATGCAGTATGTGTGCATTAATATAAAAAGCTTTCTATGTACTCTCACAGTTATCTGCTTTATATCAATTTCTTCTTGTTAATGTTTAAATGGTTAATTTTATTTTACAAATAGAGTTCCAATATATACTGAATGATTTAGTATGGCATGATTTACCAACAGAAAGTGTGAAAAACATTCAAAGAAAAGCAAGTAATCCTAATACTGTACAACCTTACCTTCTGTCACTTCAGTAACCTCCTCTGTAAGGGTAAAAAAAGTGTTTGCATAGATAGGCATTAGTTTAGGAGAATTTACAGCAAATACTATACCTGTTCCATTAAATGTTAAATATAACTGATTAAGAATTATGTAACACATTTTTAAATTAAGAAAATAAAATAAAGGTTGTTGCAGCCATTAACACTGCCTGCTACTCTTTGTTTCCTACTCCATGAAGAATTGTAAGAATTTTTCAGTTTGGGACATTTGGTAAATATGCCAAAGGCTAATAAAATATTTTTACTGAAAAATAAAAATTTCATTAAACTAATTTAGGCAATAATTTCTAAATTCTGCAGCTAAGGCACCAGACTTTAACACACCACACAGCTTGTTCAGCCGCGATGTAAAACGCACTGTGACCCTAAGTTAGTCACTTAACCTGCCTGGACTGTGATGATAAAAAAACTGCAAGTAGAAAATCTTAATTCAAGTCTTCTTAGATAAATACATGATAGTATTGAGAAAGAACAGATGAACTATTAACCATATATATATAAAATAAATTCACGTTATTCCTTATTATAAAATTGTGTTCTTATAACTCACAGTATTACGCTTGCCCCACTTCAAAAAATGAGCACATTTTCAGTTAAACAAGCATTTTTCAAAATAGTTGCAATGTGAAGTTGATGTTCTGTCAACTTTTATTTACAGATGATTGATGTTTCCAATTTTTTTTTCTGAAAAACATCTGCCGCCCATCAGCCTACCAAGTTATCAGCAGACTAGGTTGTGCCCCACATTTAAACCATAAATTGGGGTGCTAGTCTCAGAGGGCCAAAATAGAGGTGAGTTTTAATTACAACCATTCAGTTATTCGGTGGCTATTCCTTGCTTTTAAGTGAGCTTTTTACCATTTTTAAATGAATTCCACATGTGGATGCAGGAAGAATTTCAAATACAATACTTAACATCATTTGTGTTTTTTATTACACATTTTTATAACGAGCTATATCGTATTTACCTAAATCTTTTCAAAATACACTATTAGCAGAAATCAAACAGAGTCGTGCTTCATAATTAAATGGAATGGCACTGAATTCCATTGAAACTGAAATCACACAAGAATGCCCTTGGTGAAATACAACAAGATGCTAAATCTATGCAGAAGGTGTTGAACCTAGTCAGGTAAACTAGCAAGCAGCCTTTGGTCAAGAAACTGCTATCAGTGGAAATTTGTAAACATGGGACACCATATGACTAAATGAAACAAGGGAGCCACCACACAACATGGACTGCACATTGCTGATTATTTATTATCACCGAGATTCATTTATTTATTTATTCATTTACTAACAAACTGCTTATTCCAATTGTTCATGAGGAGCTGACACTCACAGCAGAATCAGGAGCAAGGCAGGTAAGAACTAACACTAGATGAGATTCCAGTCCACCATAGGGAATATACACACAAATTTCAGTAAATTGCTATTATTAATTTTTTCAACTGTATAAAAGTCTTGTTTCTTTAAAATGCATCAATGCTCAATAATATAAAATCCTTATGTGGGAATATAGATATACATTTTCTGAAAACTAGATTTATTGCACTTATTAATTAGAAAATAAAGAACCAGTTTTTTGATGACCACTCCCTTCACTGTGCAAAATCAGTGTTTGACTGTTAGGATTACGTTAAAGTGTGGGGATATATCACACAAATCAGACCTCTAGAGGCAGTGCTTAGTGTTTCTTTACATTGCCAAGGATGGCGATTGGATCTTTAGATGCTTCTTTACACTCAAGAGTATGCACACAAAACTTGAATGTTTCTTAAACAGCGTGTGTTTGAGTGAATTGGCTTTGATTCGTTCAATTTACGAAGGAAAACTTAGCAGAGTTTTAGCTTACCTTCAGTGACTTCAGTAACTTCCTCTGTGGGCAGAAGGAGAGGAAGAATAAAAGGAAGGTAAGGACTAAAGTTGGAATGACTTATTTTATTTAATATATATGTGATAATATGACAAAAAAACAATCAAAACTAGCTCAATATATAATGTTTCCCTCAGTGTGTTATACAGTACAGCATGTAAAAAAATAATACCTTTCGAAAAAAAATTCTGTTCAATTCACAATTCTAATATGAGAGTTAAAGGATCAGTCCCAAAAGTCTGCATCAGTTCTTTTCAGACATGCAGTATATTGTAGAATAATAAAGCCATGCACCTATTCATTCATTCTGTATTCTGCTTAAGCCAGCTTTGAACTGTTGGGGATTGCAACCTATTATGGTAGAACACAGCGTGGCTGGATGCCACTCCATATTTCTGCAAAGTATCATTGCAAATGCTTATTTTTTTCTTTTATAGAAATGATTTGCCATTAAAGGCCACAATGAACTATAATGTAACATCCAGATGCAGAAATTGCTTCAGTGAAGGTAAAAATAAAAAACCTTTGACAACTTTTGTATTTCTTCTTTCTTTCTTCTATAGTTTTCAGGTACTGTGGCAGTTGTACCGCAAATTTAAATGTGTGATCATAATCACCACAGTGCAGATTTACTGTATGTGAGCTTTTTAAATTGGAACACTGGAGGCAGTGCTTACTGTATCCCTGCATTGAGTGGGAAGTGGACATTTATAAGCTTCTTTACACATTGGGAGGTTTTACAAACACAAAATGTAAATAGTGTGCAGATCAAGGTTTTTGTTTTGCTTCATTCCATTAATGAAGGAAAGCATAGCAGAGAAATTAACTCACCTTCAGTGACTTCAGTAACTTCTTCTATGGGCAGAAGGAGCATAAGAATAGAGTAAAGAGAGGTTGTGAACTGACATTTGAATGCAAAACGATGAACATGAATAATTGTATTATAAAACTGTATTCATATGACAATTACATAAAATAAACTCTCAAAATATCATGTTTTCCTCAATGTACTATGAACAGGTAGAAAAAAATAATGAAAATCCTTTCAAAGTATTTTTCTAATATTAGTCTTAAAATATTCATCCCAAAATCTGTGTCTCTTTTAAGAGACATTGTACCTTCTATAATGGGAAATGGATCCACCTATCCATCCACTGTACAACACACTCAATCCCTGTTCTTTGGGGTGGGAGCATCTCCCAGCAGCACTGTGTGTAAGCCAAGGAACCAACTCCAGGTAGGATGCCTCTTATAGTATGAAATGTTGAACAATTTCCTTGATTGACTCGAAACGCAACTATTAATATTCAAAATACTATAACTGAAAATCATGAAGGGTCTTGTTACAAATACTTTGTCACCTGTTAGAACCCCAAAATAGGTTATAACTGCCCATCTATTAGCACCTTTCTTATAGTATGCTGTATATCTATGTTTTAAATGCATAGTGATGTCTATTATGATCATTTAAATTAAATAATTTAAATATAAATATTTAGGGTAAAATGCTACATAAAGTGAAAATGTTAGACTAACTAGCTAAATGGTTCTTATTGGCAACGTTATATTCTTAGAAAGTGTGATAGATGGCCAGCACCTCAACCCGGTAGGGACGCCCTGAGGATGGAAGGATGGTATGGGATAGCCACTTTTGGACACTGTCTCCCCCAAAACGCTAGGGACTGGGACTTGGAGTTCGGTTTCTCAGCCCTATTGGGTGCCATTGGTGCCGCCAGGGGGAGCTGTCAAAGGACCTGGGGATTCATCCTTTCCCTAGAGCCTGGAAGTACCAGGTAGTAACGAGGACGGAAGCCCCAAAGTACTTCTGAAACTGAAGAAAAAAGGCAGTTCTTCATTAGACCTGGAAGTGCTAGCCAGTCACATGGTCGGAAGGACAGGAGCACTTCTGGGTCAAGGACTATTTAAAGGACTGCTGGGAATCCAGCAGGTGAGCCGGAGTCAGAAGGAGTAGGACAGAGCTTGCTGGGAGGTGTGGAGGAGAGATTTGTGTTTATTATTATTGTTATTAGTGTTTTCTTGCCTGTTTATTGGTGGCTGTGGTGCTTGAAAGACATTATTTAAAGAAGAAATTAAAATAACTTCTTGGTGCTTTTATCCTGTGTCCACTGTCTGTTAGGGTTAACGGGGCAACAGCGACCCCTAGCATTTACAAAAAGCTTAATATGAAATAGGATATTGTATTACTTTATTGACTTTTTCTAACCTCACGGTGCCATATCTTCATTGTAACCCTAAATAGAGTAGTCTAGCTAATGTGAAATAGATATCTTATGAAGTAGAGTCTCACCCATGATAGATTCAACTTTTTCAATGTCTATTCAGAGATGTATCTATTTGGATGATCATCTCAGAATTTCTCAAACAGTAACCTGTACTAAAGCCACCAGGTGTGAATTCTGTTATCGTCTTTTTAAATATTTCAATGGCTACCACCATTGTTACATCTATGTGGGGCATTTTAAACTGGAGGGTATAATACCTTACGAAAAAATGTTGCTATGAAAACAATAAAATAATTTTTACACATAAAGTATTTGTTATCTCTATGGCTCTCAAAGGACAATATATAACATAAAAGTGGTAGAAATGAAAGAGAAGTTCTTGATGTTAAGGCTTGCTCTCCACATTTGTTGGAGGTGATATGAATGTGCTACAGGTTAGTGATGAAGGAGTTTGGAATTTCCTCAGTTGGTGACAATGGCTCATCACATGTAGATCTGTGTAGTAATGAAAGTAATGAGATGCAAAGAAGTAGTAGGATAGAGAGTTGTATGCCTAGGTAAACCTTTGTTAGTAGCTATAATAAGAGGGGAGCTCATATTATTTATTTTGATTTTCAGAAAGCTTTTGATAAGGTCCCACATATCATGCTATTCACCCAGTTAAAAGAAGTGGGAATTCAGGGTGCATAGTGTTGATGGGAACAAAATTGGCATAAACACCAGTAACCAATCTTGATAAGACTATAAAAACAAGCTTGTTAAATTTGCAGATGACTTTGCAAATTCATTACAGAGGGACTTTGCAGATGATACTGACTGAATAATTACAGATGGACTTGGGACAGCATACAGGCCTGGGAAACATTTATATTAGATAAAATTTAATAGGATTATAAAGTATTATACATAGAAGTAAAACTGTTAGATATGGCCTTATGTGTAGAGTACAAGTCAAGGCAGGTTATCCTTAAGCATTATAACGCACTAGTTAGGCCTCATCTGTAGTTGTGTGTGCAGTTTTTGTCTCCATATTACAAACATAGACATAACAGTGCTAGATAAAGTCTAGAGCAGCGTGAACATCCTAAATATAGATCTGAGTGGTGATGAGTTATTAAGAAAGACTGAAGGTGCTAAACTTTTTTACTTTAATGATGTAGATTAGCAGATGTCATGATTGGAATGTAAGATTATTAAGGGAATTAGTACAGTGGATCCCTGCTTTTACTTTAAAAGGAGTTCATCAACAAGAACATGGTTTGAAACCTCTGAAGGACAACTTTTACAAAAAAAAACCCTAAACTTAAAGATTTTACACATAAGCAATGTATAGTTTATTAACACTCAAACTTACCTTCTGTCACTTCAGTAACCTCCTCATCTGTGGGCAAACCACATAAGTATAATAAATACAGTATATCAGTAAATACAAAATACACCACTACAAACATGCAGGACATCTAGAGCAGGCAGTCATGCCATCAATATATAAGACAGTAGTCTGTAGAAACCTCCCCTTGAATTCAAAAAATAATAACATCATAGTACTGGTCTTTCATAACAATGAATTTGAGATAAATTTACCCAGAGCTGTATAGAATTGTGTAACCGTGCACATCTGTTTAAACTGAAATTTCTCTTTCTCCCAACTTTAGCTTGTCTCTTTTTAAAATTCAATATACATAATACTGCTGTGAAGATGACAAACAATATGGGGTACTGAGATCCAGAAAGAATTTATCTACGAAAATCAAACTCCTTTAGTTACTCTACCTGTATCATTGAGTCTGGCATTATTATTGAGTCTCTATTTTCCCCAAGCAAAACATCCAAAATGCCTACCTTACACCTCAATACAATTGTAACTGGGATTATAACATAATAAACAAAAACACAGATGGCTAACTTACTGGTGAAAGATATATCTTGTTTCTTTTAAATTCCAGCTTAACCTACTGTATATTTATTAAACATTTTCCATTTTGTTATAGATTCCCTTCCTTATAGATTTAATTTTTCCTTTCCTTTGCCTGTCATATTTTTAAGGAATAGCAGTTAGATCAATTAATTCTAACTTTAACCCTTATCAGCTACTCCTGATTCACCCAAGAATTTAATCCAGACAATTCAGTTTACACTATCATCCTTAAGGCAGGAGGGATTGGATTTTAAAACCAGAATCTCCGACATTACGGGGAGTAATAGAAAAGCTGCAGTTATGCTTACCTTCTGCTTCTTGATTACTTTCATCTGTGTACAGAAAAAAAAAGGAATTTGATTAATTTTAAATTTTAAACTCAATTCTGAATCATATCATTGTATTGATATACAGTAATAATTCAATTGTTTAGTGTTTGGAAATGAGCTACAATGATGTGTACATAAAATAAAGGGGCATGGGTCAGTATGAAAATGAGTGTTAAATAATATCAATTAAATGAGTTTTAAAAGCAAAAGCAAACACTTCAGTGCTTGGGATAGTTACAGAATAGGGTTTGCTTTATGCTGCCAAAATTAATGCCCTCAATTTAATACCTGCAAAACCATTTACTTGAACATTTCTCTTAACTTTTCTGATATAAATTTTTGAACTATGCATCGTTAATGTGGAACAAATTTAAACATGCAGCCGTATACCCACACCATTCATTCATTATGATAATGTCTATACTTTGCTTTTAGTCTGTTGTTCATTACCTTACATAGTACGTGGAATGTATATTATAACAATATTTTTGAAGAAACATTTAATTTTCTGTTGGTAGAGTGAATTGACTATAGCAAGAAAGAAATACATTGCATGATAAAAAAATGTACATTTTATAGCAAATTATATAAAACTTCATTTGCTACAGATTAATTGTTAAGTTTGCATTCCTACTAAAACAATTTAGTTTTTCTCATTTAATTTTTTCATTTGGACTGAAAAATATTTTTTCTTCTGCCATCCTTAGTTATATACTTCATGTCTATTTATTATGCCATATTTCAAAAAGCAAATCAGTCACCTGAGTGACCCAGTCAGTACTCACACAAATGTTCAAATTGATTTTCTGATAATGCTGGCTACTCCTATTGATCATTCATATTATAAAATTGCTAGATCAGTAGCTATATGTTTGAGCAGTAGCATATTTGTTTGGTAGAATGGTTATTCAGGAAAAAACTTGTGAAAGAATAAGCTCTGGAGAGTGTTTCCATTCATTTATTTTTACATGATTCAAAGTTATTTTCCTTGTGTATTCTGGTGGATATAAACAATAAAAGTTTTTGCATGAATTAAGGTAGTGGCCAAAATATTCAAAGTTTAAAAGAGTCATAAGGTAAAATTTAGGTGCTATTAATGGGTATTTAATTATTAAGGTTTTGGAGATAAAAATAGGCAGGGTATCATTAATATCATTATCAAGAAACTGGACTGGCATCATAACTCAAATATATAGTGTCACATGAGGCTTACAAAGAGTGAAGCTTCATTTTAAATACAAATTCTTTTCTATTGTAAGGTGAAGTTGGTTGTACTTTAGGGAAGGATATTGGCATATTATTTCCATAGAAAAAATCTGGTTGTGAGTTAACTGATATTTAAGATTTTATAAATTAATATATTCAGGTGAACATATAAGACCAGGATACAGCCCATTTGTTAACATTTATTTTTATAATTGGATAATGGACAGGTCAAGTAACTACCTGTAGTATCAGATAGTGAGGTTCTGAACTGGTATACAGTCATGTGAAAAAGTTTGCGAACCCCTCTCAGCCTGCATAATAATTTACTCTACTTTCAACAAAAAAGATAACTGTGGTATATCTTTCATTTCCTAGGAACATCTGAGTACTGGGGTGTTTTCCGAACAAAGATTTTTAGTGAAGTAGTATTTAGTTGTATGAAATGAAATCAAATGTGAAAAACTGGCTGTGCAAAAATGTGGGTCCCCTTGTAATTCTGGTGATTTGAATGCATGTAACTGCTCAATACTGATTACTTGCAACACCAAATTGGTTGGATCAGCTCGTTAAGCCTTGAACTTCATAGACAGGTGTGTCCAATCATGAGAAAAGGTCTTTAAGGTGGTCAATTGCAAGTTGTGCTTCCCTTTGACTCTCTCTCTACAGGAGCAGCATATGCACAGGATTGTGAGAATGGCTACAGACAACCCACAGATCACCTCCAAAGACCTGCAAGAACATCTTGCTGCAGATGGTGTATCTGTACATCGTTCTACAATTCAACGCAATTTGCACGAAGAACATCTGTATGGCAGGGTGATGAGAAAGAAGCCCTTTCTGCACTCACGCCACAAACAGAGTCACTTGTTGAATGCAAGTGCTCATTTAGTCAAGCCAGATTCATTTTGGAACAAAGTGCTTTGGACTGATGAGGCAAAAATTGAGTTATTTGGTCATAACAAAAGCACTTTGCATGGTGGAAGAAGAACACCGCATTCCAAGAAAAACACCTGCTACCTTCTGTCAAATTTGGTGGAGGTTCCATCATGCTGTGGGGCTGTGTGGCTAGTTCAGAGACTGGGGCCCTTGTTAAAGTCGAGGGTCAGATGAATTCAACCCAATATCAACAAATTCTTCAGTATAATGTTCAAGCATCAGTCACAAAGTTGAAATTACGCAGGGGTTGGATATTTCAACAAGACAATGACCCAAAACACAATTAGAAATCTACAAAGGCATTCATGCAGATGGAGAAGTACAATGTTCTGGAATGGCCATCACAGTCCCCTGACTTCAAATCATCCCATAGATTTTCGATGATATTCAAGCAGGCTGTCCATGCTTGCCAGCCATCAAACTTAACTGAACTGGAGAGATTTTGTATGGAAGAATGGTCAAAAATACCTCCATCCAGTATCCAGACACTCATCAAAGGCTATAGGAGGCGTCTAGAGGCTGTTGTATTTGCAAAAGTATTGATGTAATATCTCTGTTGGGGTGCTCAAATTTATGCACCTGTCATACACTGTCATATATGACGTGTCATATATTAAAAGCAAGTTGCTACTTTGAAAGCTCAGCCAATGATAAACAAAAATCCAAAGAATTAAGAGGGGTTCCCATACTTTTTCATATGACTGTAGTTAGTGTTTAAAGTCCAATGTCTTAGCAATAAGCAACAAGCTGAGGCAAGCAGTCTTTATTGAATCCATTATAGTCCGAGGTTTTTTTATTTAGCGGGAAATGTAACGTCACCTGTGGACCAAACACTATACAAAGCCCCCATATTTGAATGTTGAATTTGGGTTGTCAGACTGTATTGTTTTCATGGATATAATATAATATTTAGTATCCCTTCACATGTATTATACTGTATATCAAATTGAAGAAATAACGTAGAGCACTTCACCTTCAGCAGCTTCATCTGTGGACACAAAGAATGGGAGTTAACAAAAATATTACCATGTTTCAAAGATTTACATAAGAACATATTGAAAAGTCAAGCAAAATGACACCTTTTATTGGCTAACTAAAAAGATTACAATATCCAAGCTTTCGAGGCCTAAGTTGTAGCAGTTGGAAATTCTTTTCCTGTTGTTGTTTCTATTACACTGGCTCTTTCCAGCAATCATTTGACATAGAAGTGAATGAAACCATTATTTATATTGCCAGCTTCCACCTACTCAGTAAGATGGTGGATCCCTTGCCTTATCAACTCACCATTCTCCATCGTTAGCACTTGGTGAACGCACTCATTATTGGAACACCTCTTCTCCTAACAGATGACTCCCCTTGCCTCCCACCTTTTGATGTTGATTGGTTATTTGATTACATTCATTTTTGGCATGATTGATGCGTTGTCTTATATTGCAATGCAATGCACTCGGAGTAGCTGCTAAGTGAAATGCAATATGTTTGTTTTGCTTTTAGTAATGACATGCAATCAAGGCACATGAATTAAAATGCAATATGCTTTTGTATTGCATTTAAAATTGACACAAAAATTGTGTGTCGTAGTGAAAAGGAACCAATCATTTTGTTGATATGTTTTTAATTATGAAGCGATAAAATAGTGTGAAAAATTTAATGCACCACATGCATATGAATTGCATTGCAATGTAGTTACCACATTTGACTAATTTTAGCATAAATAATCTTCCATAGTTTTTCACTATTTTAAAGATGAATTGCATTTCCTGCAGCACCATTTGTTTTTGCTATGGGTGCCACCATTTTGCAGTCTTTGTTGTTTTGTTTCCTAGGCTGTGGCTAAGGTCAACAGGAAGTTTGCAAAGCATGACATCACATACTGTAGGTATAAAGGTTGGTGTTGGCCACTTCCTGGTTTGTCCAAGTTTGTGGATTTTTTAACTACTCTGCATTTGTGGCCCTTGTTTTTTCTGGATAATGACTTTCACTTCTGTTTCTGACTTTAATTTTTAAATTTCCCTTTTTGACAAGATGAAAGATTGGATTGATTAATTTGATTTAGATCCATGCTTTCTTTTGAGTATGTTTGATTTCCGGGTTCTTCCATTAATCTTCTGCACACTTATGTGGTATCAGAACATTTTCAAAATCCTTACTAAAAACACATATTTTAGCATCAAGAGTCTTCATTTGAATTATAAACATTTGAATTTTATTAACAAACTGACTTAATAGTGGGTAATCATTCTTTTACATGCAAATAAGAATATAGAAATATTTTTGCAAGAGAAAAAAAATGACATTATATACAACTGACATTATATATTCAAAGTTGATTCTATATGTATCAAATATTAATCCTTATATTACAAATTGCCACCCCTTAAGATATATGCACACATGTACTTTATATATATGTATATATATTCAATATATACACACTTGCATACACATACTGTATGTACAGTATAATGTTAAAGCATATAAAAGATTGCATTGAAAGCCATCCTTACCTTGTTCTGTTTCAGCTGCCTCATCTGTGCTCAATAGAAGCATAGTGTGTAATTAATAAAGAGGCATGTATTATAATAAACTTATCAGACACAATTTGGTAAATAAGAGCTGTATTTCTGTTTCAGATTTTCATATTTATCTTTGAAACTGTCAGAATTAGTGTTTGTATTAGTTTTACATGAATTACTATATAATTTATGATTCAAGGTAAGACTTGTGGCCCTTTTGTATCTTCATGGATTTTTGTCTGGGGTTTCTGTTTTTTTCCACATCTTGGTAACTCTAAATTAGCCTAATGTGTGGGAGAATATCTTGGTATGTATGAGTATATGTTACGGCCAAAACCTGACATTGGCCAAAGCGGGAAGTGTCCGGCCAAACTGGGAAATGGCCAATGTCGCTGTAATTGACCAGCCAATGTCCGATCTTTTCCTTGATTTTGGGATTTGGCCAGCCAGTTTGCGAAATAGCACAGGGTGATTGCCCAAATCGGAAGAAAAAAGGCATGTGCAGCGATTTGTTGCGCACTTAGTAGTGCAATTGCATCGAGTGTAGCCTTGGCGGCTCTTGTTCAGAAAGCAGATGCCACTTGATTGTTTCGCAGTAATTAAGATTAGGTATATAAGTAGGTTTCACATTTCTGTTATCATTTTAGCCCTAAGATAGTGACTTAACATCAGGGACCTATTTTATTGACCTTAAGGTTAGTTAGTTAGGTTCAAAATTATTTTGAAAACCTTATGTTCCAATCTTATAAATGTATAATGCCCAGGTTGCCCGCAACCCTGGTACTTTCTTGAACCCAGGTCATCAGTAGTCATGACTGGATAGACTAGTACAATAAGGACAGAAAACAAGTAAGATTTTCTCTCACACACCTACACTCATGGGCTCTCTGCTGCCTCACTGTTTTGAAAAAGTCTTGCACCACCATTGACCCTTAACACGCTTTACCACAAAATATCTATGCTCTTTAGATGTGGCAGTTAATGGATGTTTTGATATAGTTTTCTAATTCACTGCCATTTTGGTTTTTCATTGTTTAGGCATGATGTGCACCTTTCCTTAACTTATTGGAGGAATGACTGGGGAAACGCAGGAATACAGCAATTCAAGGCGATAATGAACAGAAATTCTAACAAAGGAAATGATAATTTTGATAATACTGAATAGTTGCAGAATTACAGTCAATTTACTTATAAAGAATTCACTGCAAAATCCTACTCTAAGAAAAGGAAAATCTAAATATAAATCTCACCTTCTTCCATCTCATCTGATTCCTCTGTAAATACAAAGGAGAATTTATAGCAGAGCCATTAAAATTATTTTTTTAATTAACAGTATATTAAAAATATACAGTAAAAAATGAATGTAGGTAACATTTAGAATTTCATAGCTATTCAAATCAATATGTTTATTATTGTATGACACTCAAAAAGTAGCCTGCAAATTATGGAGTACAGCTGATATCTTTTGACACGTCTATCTGTTGTGATAATTGCTTCTTTCCATGTGATCCATAATGGCTGTGACTATCTCTAGGGTGCAAATAAAAGGCTCATTTGGTTTTGGTGCATTTCTCACAGAACCAGTTGTATGCCACTTTTTAACTAAATGCTAAATTTTGCATTTTACAGGATCACTCGCAGCAGGATATTGTTTGATGAATCTGTCGTGTAAAAACTTGAAGTAGCCTACAAATCCACAACTGAAATGCAATATTCCAATGAATATGATAAGTGAATATCTTCTCTCCAGCAAGCACACAGATAACAGAACTATAGTAACAAGACAAAACAAAATGCATATGGAGTCTTCCTTCAAGTTTCACCTGTCTATGTTTGCTGCTGCTAAAACCAGGGTAGACATCCTTACCACACACCACCTGGCTTCTTGTTTAAAAAGGTAAAATTCTCAAAAATAGGTGACTGATGTTACACATTGTACTGAAATGATGCAGACAAGCATCATTATAAAATATGATAAAACTCATGAGAGATGACTCTCAACCCAACGCTGATGAATAAATGTACAAATATTGAATTAAAAAAAAGATGAGCAATTTTTAAATATACTAAAAAATGTCATAGTACAGAACACATGTTATTGACACTATGGCACTGCCCAGTACTGCATGAGAGGAGCTGCTAGCTAACTTGTAGTTCTTGATTTCAGAGAGAAATTTCATAACATTTACTGCATTTTAATAGTGTAAGTTAGCAGAAACTAAACCAAGAATTAATAGGGACAGTTAAAATGATAGAAACAAAGCATGATATCGAAAATCGTGGTGCAGTGGTTAGTCCTTCCACTGCATAAATAGAGGGACCTGCTTAATTACTCTGTGTTTTTTACATATTGTCCTACCTTGTACAGGCTTTGCCATCCATTTGTGACATGGTTGTCACCTCCCCAAGGTAGCATATTTTTGCTGCCAAGCCTGGAGAATTTTTATTGGCATCTCAGTGGTTCTCCACAACTTGTCTTTCTCACTTAGGTACCAATTAAATATCTATGTGGGTTGTACCAAAGCTAATGAGAATCATGAAATTAACAAGATATGCCCATCTCTATTTAAACATATAATTTTGTATATGTTCATGGTTTAATGTGAGAAAAGGACTGACAAAAACATGTCATTTTAGCAATGTGTGTTGATTTGTTCTCTGGTAAAATCCCCATTTCAGCAGTCGCATAGAAACTTGTTAGGAGCTGGCATTGTCAGAGGATCGGTAAAGCACTTTAAATATAGGAACTGCTGATATTGCAGATCAGTCACATATTACGTGCCTATAAACTGTCTTGAGCAAAAAAGGAAAAAAAAAAACTGACAAGCTTAAAATAATCAATACTAGACAATTGGAAAAGAGCAATGGGAACTGGTGCTGAATGTAATGTGCTTGAATAGGATCTTCATATACCTGAATGGTCGAAAAACATCGATTGGACTTGGGATTTTGGAAAGAAAGAAAGACACAAATTTTATTGAAAAGTATTGATTTCTCTTTGCCATATTTATGAATAGTTAAATTGCTATACTTATTCCTTAGTGATTCCAGAGTTGGATCTGTAGTTGTACAGCATACTATCCCCACAAACCACTGCATGTTCGAACCGGCATATAAAAGTACTCTCCAATTACAGTGTGGGCTTCCCTCTTTCTCTTTTTCGTCCTTTGGTCCTTCCTCTGACACACTCTAGCATCAGTTCTCCCTGAGGCTATCCCTATTTGTATACATAAATAAGCTAAGATATTCAGCTTGAGGACCAGGCCTGAGGAAGCACTGTCAGTTATTGTTAAATTCAATGACAGTATGGGCTTATGCATAACACTGTGAATGTATTAAATGAATATTTTTCACTAAAGTCTTCCCAGTTGCTGTTTTTGCAGGTTATTTCAATCTCTCAACTAAATTTTTAAACCAGTTCAGTCAAAGTTTTAGAATTCATGAATAAGGCCCTTGAAATAATCATTTATGAAATATTGGGAGAGATAGTCCCTATTATATTTTAAGCCCACGTATATATGGGCTGCTACCATTATTCCCAAACAGCAATTTAGGAGATTTTAACTGTTAACCTGCTGTCTGTGCCTGCCTAGCATAATAGATGATATTGTGACCTCATTCTGTGCTGATCTGTCAAGTTACAAGGTAGTAACTCTCATGAATTTCAGTGTGGTGTTGGTATGCATCTACCTTTTGTATTGTTTTAATTTTTTTTCTTTAGCAACAACATGCCACCATGTACTGGAATTCAGCTTGTTGTTAATTGTCATTATTGGGATACAATCGAGGAAGGAAAACTGCAAAGATATGTGTATATTAATATGGAAATAACAAAACACAAATATTTCTAAATGTTTTATGGAAATTTCACACAACTGCTCTTTAATAAACAATGTATAAGTAGAGAGGGAAAAGACCAGTTAATTAAACAATGAAATTGATTTGAACTTAAATTGACTCTGAAACAAAAACCTGCTGTCACAAAATTACCCCTTGTAAATAGGACTGGAAAACACTGCTCTGTGACATATGCTGAAAAATATGCTCTTCGCTTTTGAAAAATAAACTTGCAGTAGAGACGAGTCTTACCTTCTGTCTCCTCTTCTATGTCTTCTTCTGGGGGAAAAAAAAGTTTTGTCTTTAATTTTGCTTTAGTATAACACATTTCATGAGGAACACCATCCTAATCATTTTTTGTCTATATTATATCACTATATAACTAAAAAATAATTTAAGTATAATATAATTTTTTGTCATTGTTGAAGAGTAAAAAACAAACTCGACTATTCTTACCATGTAGCGCTTCTCCAGACTGCCCTGAAAAAAGGGAAAAATGTTAATCTGATTTAATTGGTTTCTAAAATCCAATTCTTAACTAAAAAATATGTGAACTTGTCTCCCCCATTTTATCATGACTCCTTGTTTAGTGAGTTTCTCAGATCGAACTAGTTCCATAACTAAGTGCTTGGTTTACAAAACTTTTCATAAACACAGCACATCCTTTCTTAAAGCACATTGTTTGTTGAGCTCACAACCAAATCAGAAGCAAACTGCCTAATACCTACCTTAAGGGAAGTGCCAGAAAAGAAACTAAATTGTTCTCCATTTCTTCTTCTACTCTACTTTATTCTTCCTTTTGTGCCATTAAACATAACGTTCCAATTTTCACACACTCATTTTCTGCTTCTGCCTTTAATGTAGCCATCACAAACATCTTCAGCACAGTTCCCAAATAATCTAAACTCATCAGCTCTAATAAGTACTCTCCTCTCCATTACTATTCGAGCCATTGCATCCCATATAACTCTTGTTTAATTCATTAAATATAATTCATATTAATAATAATTCATATAATTATTATTAATTATAATTCATTATAATAACTATTCATGGTGGCTCTAAAATCTGTACTAACCCCTACTCTCTTTTCTGTTTCCTTTTCTGGTATCCATTTGGTGGTGGCGCATCTACTCAAAGCACCGTGATGTTCCAACAGTGATAGATTAAAAACCAGAAGTCTGCATGACCATCATCATCAAGTCCTTCCATGAGAACCCTAAATACAAAGAGGACTATTTCATTTATGTTAGGTAGAATGCCCAGAGGGGACTGGGCGTTCTCATGGCCTGGAACCCCTGCAGATTTTATTTTTTTCTCCAGCCGTCTGGAGTTTTTTTTTGTTTTTTCTATCCCCCCTGACAATTGGACCTTACTCTTTTTCTATGTTAACTAATGTTGTCTTATTTTAATTTCTTATTTTGTCTTTTATTTTTCTTTTCTTCATTATGTAAAGCACTTTGAGCTACTTTTTGTATGAAAATGTACTATATAAATAAATGTTGTTGTTGTTGTTTGCTATGCTTCTCAGACCATCACTGCACTTTGTTGTGTTCCTCTTTTTTTAATCTCTGCTCTTCACCCCATAACTGGTATCTCATAATAGTCATCCAACAGTGATGCTCATAGTGACATAATCCTTATCAGAACACAACATACCACCTTACCTCAGTTATAAACTATAAATTATCAACAATTTCACCCCATTTTGTTACTAATTTACTCTTTTCTCATACTCATGGGGATGCACCCTATTGGCTAGTGCTGCTGTCAATTACTTCATTTGCATAAAGTTCCATGTCAGCACCACACAGAGCATGTAAGTTGAAATAATATTAATAAATATCAACAAATAAAACTATTTATAGACAAATAAAAAATCAGCTAATTTTGTTTTTTCAATGATACCAACAAACTTCAATCAAATCAGTCAAAACATTTTTGAGATTTTGGGGTATTTAGCTCTTCTGTTCTGGGTGGGGGTTACCCCTAAATTTTTATATATTGAAATGTCCTTTCTTAGTAGATACATACCACACTAGATGTACCATCATGACAAGTTTCAGCTTATTAATTAAATGAGAAAAAGTGTTTTTGTTGATGAGTAAATGAATGAGTCAGTCAGTCAACTCTGAATTATATATATATTCCTCATTCTCTTCAGCCTGGCTTTTTAAATTCTTCCCTAGACTATGATTAGAACAAAACCTGTTCACATTTAAAAATGTCTAGACTTAACTTCCTAGTATAATATGAAACTAATCATTTGATGGGTTTTGAAAGCCAACCACCATAAGCTGAGTCTGGAGGATAGTTGGGTGAGGGATCACTGGTATTCAAGAAATTGTTTGAACAGGTGCATGGGGTACCAAATTTGTTTTGCTTTTTTGTTGGTGTTTTTCTTGTGAATATTTTTATTCTGTGTACTTATGGTTCTATAGTATGCTACCTTTTAAAAAATGCTAAATATTACATTATAAAGAGATTGCTGTAGTAAGAGAATAAAAAGAATTATAAGGTAGTCATATATAATGTATCAAGAGCTTATAATTTGCTCAGGGATTGAAGAAATGATCTAAAATACCAACAGGCTGGTTGATAACGGGGCTCAGCCATAGCCATAGCCATAGACTACGATAAAGAAACATTTAAATTTGGTGTTTATTTCCTATTTAAAACTTTATGTTAACATTAATTTTATATGTATAATATTTGCAATAAGAAGTAGATACTGCAATGGCAATGGACCTTACACAAGGAAACATCTACAATATATGGCAAAGGTCAAATTTTATCTGGAGGAATGTATTATAACATTATGCCCATAAAACATGAATATTATCTAAAAATATATTTAATACTTTAAAGTTTTTATAATCTTAAGGAGAATCTACTTTTACCTTCCATCCCTTCAGAAACTTCTCCTGCAGATAAAATCAAAGATGTTAAGTAGTAACTTATAAAAGTATAAATGCCAATTGTTTTATTTGTATGAATCTGTTAAGGGTATTGGACAACCAGACAATAGAACAATATCCTTTTAAGATATGACATGAATACACAACTGAAAATAATCAATGTGTTTTCTATTCACCAAACCTACAGGAATACAGCATTTATGAGATCTGACAATTAAGAGGTACAGAAATTCAGAACAAAAACTTCATGAAGAATATGCACGGCAGTA